>NC_054475.1:1397500-1675000 GCF_017639515.1 Carcharodon carcharias | reverse complement strand
ACATAACGCCTGAAAATGGTACTGTGTGGTTAGGAAATTATAGATGTCAGTGTGAGGAGTCACGGTGTCAATTGTGTTAAACTACTGACCAAAGTAAAAGTTGATTTGCAATCATAGACACAAAAATGTATGGTTTACATTTAGTGTGTCTCTTGTACTATAATTTAAAGACCACAAATGTAAATTTGAGGTTAAATTCTCCAAACTATTCATGTTTCTCAGACAACAGAAACCTTGAAACTAAACATTAGAGTTTAGATTGTTCATTCACAAAGGACTTAGACATGTAATACGTAATTCTCAGCAGATGCCTTGTAATTTGAAGTGTGAACAACGAGTAATCTTATGTTGATCTAAAACAATCACTCCACTGTTTGAGGGTTCAAGCCCTTTCCCACCTCATATCAATCTTCTTCCAGTTACTTAGTCACAATTTTCCAAATAATTGTACATGATTGCAAATTTCTGACTGTTCTTCTATTACTTCTGAACCTCTTAATCATATTAAGCCACACTTTTGCATAAGTTCAACGTTCACGCTGATTAAAAACTTCATATCTTACCTGGATTTCATTCTTGAATAGAACAGGTGTTTATCACCGAGCCAAGTTACTTGAAATTGTTCACTGCCTTTGTCTTGGTGCTTCCAAGCCAAACAACAGCAAGAGGTGTGACTTAAGTAGCATTGGGAAGTTCAAAAGCATCAGCACTAGTTCAGTCACTCATGTGGATTGTTGCACTCTCTGGCTGCGAGAGTGACTCTGAAGGATGAGCTAGGAAGATAACAGCTTTTGAGATGTGGGTATGGCAGAGGATGCTCAGAATCAGCTGGATGGACAGAAAGGTAAATGAGTCAGTTAGATCAAGAGTAGAAGTTCAGGAGTCAAAAGGGTTGTTATAAGTAGAGTTAGAGAGAGAAAGATAATCAAGTATGGACATCAAGTACAGGTGAAGCCTTGTCCTAGCTATAATTGAAGGAAAAATTGAGGGTTATGAACAGAAGAGGAAGAAGAAAGACCAGATAGGTGGATAACATTGAGACCTGGACTTAAAAGAAGCCAGAGGAGAAGAAAGGCAATGTCAAACCGGCCCCCCCAACACCCCCCCCCCCCCCCAACCCCCCACCACCCCACCATGGCGATGCCGAAAGTGAACAATTGTAAAAGTGAAAATAATGAAGATTCTTTTGAATGTTGTGCTCATCAATGGCAAAGGAAAGCCTTTCCCTATTTTTAGCACCCAGACTGAGCATCAAGTACTTCCAGATCACAACAGAATGAATGTTCCTCTATTCTGCCTCGTTGCTGTGCTTTCGGCTCCAAGTTTGGAAAAGCATCCCCTACTCCACCCGAAAGTCAATTTCTATTTTCCATTTCCATTTCCATTGTTGTGGCCTCTCTTGGTGAGCTTCCCAATTCAGAGCCAGTTTAATGTTGCATTGCAGAGCAGGTCCTTTCCAGTTGCACTCCAGGACTTGTTGACCACAGAAGAGCCCAGCCATTGGTGCAGGCAGGCTAGCATGCATTGGTGCCAGTCCCAGCCCAGATTAATGGGGTGGGGGGTGGTGGTGGTCAGTGGTTTACCAACAGAAAGGGCATCTGGCTGTAGAACTACCCGCCAAATCCAAAACTGATGGTTGATATGTGGAGTGATCAACCAGCATTGTGGGAAAAAGCCAAAAAAGATTGCAGAGAGGGTTTAGTTCTGTAGCCATGCGTACATTAGGAACTGATGGAGACCAACTAAACTCATTTCACGTATGACTATTTCCTATTTCCTTCCAAGTTGGCGTTGGTTAGAATGGGGAACAAAGCAAAGCCACACTGAGCTGGACAGGATAAAGGATGTACCATCCTTTGACCCACAGATATCACGATGACAGTGATAAAATTACTGAAGGAATAATGTGCATCATTATCACCACATTTTGTGTTGTTTTCCTTACTTACAGCAGCAAAATTATTGAATTGTAAAGGAGTCAAATGTTAGAAAGAATCATTTAATCACTTTGGAGGGATATGCTAATTAGGTAGCTGTCTCCAGGCCAACATTCTACAATTAAGATGGAGATACCGACAATGTAACGTAATACACGGGACTCATAGGAATAAATCTGCCTTGGTCAGTGGTGCAAAACAATAACAACTTGCAATATATAGTGTCTTTAACATAAAATATCCCAAGATACTTCACAGGAGCATAATCAAGTAACATTTGACGGCAAGTCACATAAGGAGTAATTAGGACAAAGCTTGGTCAAAGAGGAAGGTTTTACAAAGCATCTTAAAAGAGGAAAGAGAAGTAGTGAGGTGGAGGTGTTTAGGGAGGGAGTTCCAGAGATTAGTGCCTTGGCAGCTGAAGGCACAGCCATCAATGATGGAGTGATTCAAATCAGGATTCTCAAGAGGCCAGAATTGGAGGAGCACAGAGATCCTGGAGGGCTGTGGGGCCGGAGGAGATTACAGAGACAGGGAGGGGCAAGCCTATGGAGAGATTTGAAAATGAGGCTAAGAATTTCAAAAGCAAGGCATTGCTTATCGGGAGCCAATGTAGGTCAGCGAGCACATGGGAGTTAAGTGATGGGACTCAGTGTGAGTTAAGACACAGGCAGCAGAGTTTTGGATGGCCTCGAGCTTACAGAGGGTAGAACATGGGAAGCTGGCCAGGAGTGCATTAGAACAGTCAACTTCAGAGGTAAGAAAGGGATTGATGAGGGTTTCAACATCTGAGGCAGGGATGGTGTCAGGTGTTGTTTTGTAGGTGAAAATAGATTGTCTTCGTGATGGCACAAACATGTGGTTGGAAGCTCACCTCGAGGTCCAAAATGACACTTTTCAACCTCATACCGTTGAAAGGAAGATGAATGGTATAGGTGGCTAGGGAATGAAACTTGTGTCAGGAACTGAAGATAATGGCTGTGGTCATCCCAATATTTAGATGAGGGAATTTCTGCTCATCCAGTACTCAATGTCAGACAAGCATTCAGACAATTTAATGGACAATATGATCATGACTGATCTTCAATATCAACCCTTCTTTTCCACCCATTTCCCATATCCCTGGATTCCTAGCTGCTGAGACACCAAAAATCCATTCATCCCAGCTTTAAATATATTCAACAATGGGGCATCCGCAACTCTCTGAGGTAGAGAATTCCAAAGGTTCATAACCTTATCAGTGAAAAAATTTCTCCGCATCTCAGTCCTAAATGATTCTCCCCTTATTCTGAAACTGTGCCCCCATTTTCTAGATTCCGCAGGGGCAAACAACCACTCAGTGTCTATCCTGTCGAGCCCCTCCAGAATCTTGTATGTTTCAATGAGATTGCTTGTCATTCTTCTGAACTCCAGAGAGTATAGGCCTCATCCTATTAACCAATCCAATGAACATTTGCAAGTATATCCTTCATTAAATATGGAGACCAAAACTCCACATTGTATTTTGAGGCTTGGTCTCACCAAAGCCCTGTACAATTGTAGCCAGACTTATTCCTGTACTCCAATCCCTTGCAATCAAGGCCAACATGCCATTTGCCTTCCGGATTGCTTGCTGTACCTTCTGTGTTCATTACTTGTACAAGTACATTTAAGTCCTTTTGTACTTCAACTTTAACAAGCTTAATGCCTTTTAAAGCATATTCTGATTTTTATTCTTACAACTAAAGTGAATAGCCTCACACTTCCCCAAATTTTACTCCATCTACCACCTTGTTTCCCACTCACTTAACCTGTCCATATCTGTATTGACAAGGTGGACGTGGAAAGGGTGTTTCCTCTTGTGGGTAAGTCCAGAACTAGGGGTCACTGTTTTAAACTTAGGGGTCGCCCTTTCAGGAGAGAGATGAGGAGAATTTTCTCTCAGAGGGTTTTGCAACTTTGGAACTCTCTGCCTCAGAAGGCATTGGAGGTGGGGCCATTGAATATTTTTAAGGCAGCGGTAGATAGATTCTTGTTAGGCAAGGGAATCAAGGATCATCGGGGATAGATGGGAATGTGGAACTTGAAACACCAACAGATCAGCCATGATCTTAATGAATGGCGGTGCAGGCTCATGGGGCCGAATGGTTTACTTCTGGTCCTATTTTGTATGTTCTTATTTCCTTTCAGCCTCTTTGCCTCCTCCCATCTTGCATTCCCAGCTAGCTATGTATCATCAGCAAACTTAGATGCATTACTCTCTGACTCTTGATCCAAGTCATAGATTGTAAATAGCTCAGGGCCCAGCATTGAGCACAAAAAGTCACAGCCTGTCAACTTGAAAATGCCTTTGTTTATCCCTACTCTTTGCTCCCTGATCTTCTATCCATGCTAATACATTACTTCCAAAGCCAATATTGCACTCACGATCCAATGTATGTTTCTACCCCCTGTCAGTAACATAGCAGTGAATGTTACATGTTGGCAAATGCCAGGAATTAAATAATGCAACCAATTTATTGGGCACAAGCTTGGCTAAATGAGGGCATTAGATTCAACAAATTGTTGGCACTACTAGTTCAAACTCATCAATTTTTTAATTCTTAACACTCTCATAATTTTAAAATAAGTCCAATCTGTTTTGTGTATCCATGGGCCTGTCAAGGAAGCAGGTAATGAGCAGGACAGGAGGAATTTGCTAAAATTTGCTTTGCTGTTGAAATAATTAATTGACATTCTCTGCATTATTAATGTCTCCGTAGAATAAACAGCAGCAGAGAAGAAACATGGACTTCTATTTTAAAAACATTATGGCTTTACATTTCAGGAAATTCTAGACAACTCATGCAGAACAGCATTATCTGGTTCAAAGCCAGGTCATTGAGAACTTCAGTTACATTGAATATCCTGAACAACTTGTGCTATGTTTTTCACTTTGGTGCTGTTTCTGGGCTAATTCTGTTCCATTATCACATTTTTTGTGCTTACACTTCAATTGCACCTCCTTTCTCCTGCCCAATCTCACCCTGTCAGATCACAACTTGTATGTATTAGATGGCACTTTTAATGCAGTAAATATCCCAAGTTTCACAGAGAAACAGCCCTCAAGCAAGAGGAGGAGAGGAAGTGGGCAAGATGACAAAGAGGAAGGCCAGAGCATTTGAGCAGACTTCTGGGAATGGAGAGACAAATAGCAAGATGGGGGAGGGTTTAGGAAGACCGTGCAGATGAGACTGCTGAAGGTTCTGCTATCAGGTAGATGGAGCGGAAGGATGGCCAAAGCATAGGTCAGGAAAGTGGAAAACTGAGCTGGGACCATGAGACTGGGAGAGGTTGTGGAGAGATTTGAAAAAGCAGCTATGGGGAACTTAATGCCTTGGGGAATGGGGAGTCAGTAAAAATCGGGGACAAAACAGAGGTAATGAGCTGGTGAAAATTAGGGCAGGACTCCTTGTGTTTGCTTTGGGTAAAGCATCAGAGCTGACAAGGAGATCATGAGGAACTCGGGCCTGGAGGTGAACGTACCTGCACAAGAAGTCCAACTGTGGTCTTTAATGTACTATTGTTGTGTAATTACGCACGCATCCAGTAGAGGGAAGCCTAGTCAAAGGTGCAATATTGGCTTTCGTTGCGTAACATTCTGACTAATGTATATAGCGACACGTGCTTCTATTGGAATAACATGGAAACAGGCTTTGTTAACAGAACTAATTCGCTCTATAAAATCTGTGTCATAGTCGTTGTCTGAATTTTAGTACAGACTGTGGCTTTCACTTTCCAGATTTCTCAATATTTCTGCTATCACATGTATTTTTCATTTTAATCTTCTCTCAAATTTCTTTCCGTTTTCAAACTGACATGTTCAGCTTCTTTATTCCTATCCTTAATGATCCATGGCTGAATTTGACACACAGTAATTATGAGATTGCACTTTAATATTTCCTTAGGTCAGCTCGGTCTTTTAAGAGAATTGCAGCATTGATAGAACATAGGAACAGGAGGAGGCCGTTCAGCTATTGAACCTGTTCCACCATTCAACAAGATCATAGCTCACCTGCATCTTAACTCCATCCACCTGCCTTTTAGTGCCACATCCTTTCACACCCTGGTTCAGCGAAACCAACCTCGGATTTAGGATTGTTAATCGAGCTAGCATTCCTGATTTTTAGTGGGTGAGTGCTCCATTTTTGGAAAGAAGTGTTTCCTAACTTCTCCTCTGAATAGCCAGCTCTGATTTTAAGCTTAAGTCCCCTTTGTAGATTTCCCCAACAGCCGAAAATGCCTCTCTTCATCTTCCCTCCCAATTCCTTTCAAGATCCTAAAACCTCAATTAACTCACCACTTAACAACCTTTATTCCCGGAGGTTCAGGCTAGTTTAATGAATCTCCTCATAATCTAACCCTTGGAGCCCTGGTGACATTCTGGTGAATCTGTGCTATACTCCTTCCAATCACATATCAAAATACCCTCTCCAAGGTCGGATTCCAGAATCGTTTTTGAGGGCTTTGTAAAGCTGTGGCAAAAACTTCCTGCCCTTAATATTCGAGTTATATAGGTAAACATTAAATTGTTCTATTTGTACTCAGTTACCACGTGATCCTATACCCTTATATTATCACTTCCTCCCCCGAAAATGTTAATTTTTCTGGGGTACAATCCCATCAATCACTCTCTTGTATTTTGCTCATCTAGCATATTACTATATATGTGAACTTAGACTGAGTTTCAACAAGTTTTTGACTATGGAAACATCACAGCTCAATCCTGTTCTTACTCAATTTGCACAATTGCATAGTTTCTACCAGGGGTTCACAGATAAGATCCATGAGTGCAAACTTTGCCTGATGTTACCCTCCTATGTCCAGAGACACTGAGGTTAACAGTCAAAGCCCTACATCATCCTGGCTTATGCAAGCTAATTTAGCCGAGGTTGTAGTGTAATGAGTTAATTCTAACTGGTTAATATGCTAATAAGATACTGTGTATGTTGCTACAGGAAGTAATGCAACATCCCATGGTTTGCTCTCTCCTTTGTACAGCCAAAGATGTGGCCAAAGCAGTAAGACATGCTCGAATAAAACACTCGTTTTATATACCACTGAACACTCATTAGCCTGAATTTTTAGGTTGGTGGGCGGGTGCGATCGGCAGGCCCAGGATTGGCTGGGAACAGGGACCGCTGACCGTGATTGGCCCCTGACTGCAATTTCACGCTGGCTAGCCAATCAACGGCCAGCCAGCATAAAGCTCACGCTGAGAAGATCAGCACCGCTGGTGTGGGGGGGCAGGAGGAGGAGGTCAGGCACTGGCATCAGTGCGGGCATGGGCCAACGCTGAGAGAAATCTCCCCGAAGGCTGAGAGCTGTCTCAGGGAGCTGAAGACCTGTAAAATCAAAAACAAACATTTCTGAAGCTGGGAGAAAGTGTCCATGCATCATAATAAATCACCTGAAAATTTAGCTACTGAAAATGCTGTCCACAGAAATTTATTTATACTTCATGTCATCACAGAAACCTCATCCCACCCGTGGATAAGGTTTGATGAAAAATGTAAAGGCCGCCTGGCTGATTCACCTGTTCGCCAATCGTAAGGTTGGATGAGCAATGAAAAATTGCAAACAATTGCGTCATTAATGGGCTTAATTGCCCTGTTAATTGTCAGTGGGTACACTTCCGACTTTTCCACACCGTCGACCAAAATATCGCGTGAGCGCAGGATGATGCTTGCTCAACGTCATCTCGTACATTTTAACGTTGATTCAGGTCAGGCATGCACCCACCCACCGAGCTACAAATTCCACCCATTATATGTTCTGTATTATTTGAACAATGCCAAGAACACTACATAGTGGCAGCGTGTGAAAGAATGGTTATGGAGAAGTCTCTACCATTACTGGAAAGCTTCCAGAAAGTTACAGGCCAAGCAGAAGCATGGCTGAATCAGTATCAGAGATTTTCTAAACATTGAACTGTGTCAGGCCTTGCTTTGAAAGCGAGCAGTGAGCAGGTCAGTACGTTGTTATATGTGATTGGTAACGGTGCAGGCAGTATCCTCGTCAGGCAAGGTATCGATGAGGAAAAAGCCACATACAAGGAAGTAATAAAAACATTTGATGCACACGTCAACCTGAGAAAGGATATTATTGTTGGGCAGGCTAAATTTAACAAACACACCCAAAATCAAGGGGAAGTGTTGATGCATTTATAAGTGACCTGAATAGACTTGCAGAGAACTGTGACTATGGCAGCTTGAAAGATGAACTATTCAGGGACAGAACTGTAATGGGAGTGTTGGATGATGCTTGTCTGACCACAAGCAGTCAAGGGATGATCTAACCTTAGCAAAGGCAACCTAACTGAGCAGGGAAGTTGAGGTCAGGAAATAGAATCGAGCTTTAGTTCAAAGTGACAAGGAGAGAGAACCCTGTCTCAAAAGTAGCTGGCTCAGTAAAGTACAACAAATATTAAAAAGCAAAAGCTGTTGTAAAAAAGCAGAGGAGACTGGAAGAGCATCCATCAGCAGCCCAAGCTAACTGTAATAGGTGTGCCAGGGAACAACACAGGTGGGAAAATTGTCCTTCCAAAGAGGCCGAATGCCGAATGCGGAAAGATGAGTACTTCCAGGCTCTGTGCTGCAGTGAGAAGCCTATACAGGAAATGCACAAAGTGAAGCATTTCAAAAGTGGCAAGATCCAGGAAGTGGATGATATCCATGATATTGAGTTTCCTTGTGGAGATCCAGGAACCAAGCAGAAGCTACTGGAGTGTTGCTATCCTCGTGGAGGGAAACATGACAAACTTTAAGTTAGACTTAGATGCAGCAATTTCAGTTCTTTCAGGTGCTGGAACGTGGTTGGAGAGAATTTCTCTTCAGTCATCATGAAAAAAACTCTATAGGCCTAGGAGGTATAGAATTCAAGATCTACAGAAGAACTGAATGCAACCCTCCAATAACGAGAGAAAGAAATCACAGAAACATTGGGTGTGATTCAGAATCAGAGTTTTTGCTTTTAGCAGGAAGGGCTTTACAAACTTACATTTGATTTGCAGGGTAGAGAAAGTGGAAAGATGAGAATTTCAGCCCAAGAACTTCAGAACTGAATTCACACAGCTGTTTGCAGGACTAGGACAGCTGAAGTCAGCATTCAGCATCACTCTACATCCTGAAGGGAAGCCAGGGCGTCTGTTTATACCAACAAAGCTCCTCATCCACTCTTGCCAAAAGTAAAGAGTGAAATTGACTCTATGTTGAAACCAGGAGTCATTTTACCTGTGACAGAACCAACAGTGTTTGTCCCAATGCCTAAACTCATGGATCGCTCAGAGTTTGCGTAGATGTTACCCAGCTGAACAAAGCAGTTGAACACCAAGTTCATCCTATGTCATCTGTGGACAGGGGTTTAACTAAATTGGGAAACAGTTCAATCTTCCCGAAGTTGGATGCAAATAGTGGTTTCTGGCAACTACTCATCAAAGAAGAGTCTAAGTTGCTCACAACCATCATTACACCATTTGGGAGGTTTTGTTTCAGTAGCTTACCATTCAGCATCACATCAGCACCAGAAACCTTCCAGAGGACAATGTAAAGTATCCTGGATGGACTGGATGGAGTTTTATGACACACGGATGATGTCCAGATCCATAGATCCATTCAGACAGAACATGACACTAGAACGTGAGCTGTGTTGCGACACCTAAAGGAAGCTGGACTTACATTCAACAACAGCTGTGAATTCACATCGCTGGCTGTCAATTTCCTTGGGCATATTGTGGATGCAGCTGGTGTCAGATCTGATTTGCCAAAGTTGAGCAATCAAGGAGTTTCCAGCTCTTCGGAACATGACTGAGCTCCAGAGATTCATGCTGTAAAGCAAGTCGGAAAGTTCTTGCCCAACCTCGCCAACAAGCGATTACGCAAGCTGTTGCGACAGGACTATGCATGGGTCTGGGAGGAAGCACAACAGAGGTTGTTATGACTGATGCAATTGGTAAAGTGGAGTTATTTAAAAATCCCAGAAGGAAACTTTAAACAACTGTCAAAACATATAATTTTAAGTGTTATGTTTGAGACACGACTCTAATTCAGGAATCAGACCATCAGTTCTCGAGGTTTTACATTAAACTAAATGAAAGATTTTATTAATTTACACAGGTTAAAATATATATCCACATGGCTACAAATTACCACTATCATGACTTTTAACAATGTCCCAAACTAATCTCCATTAAGGTAACAGCAACCTATAGACTTAACCAAACACCAGGCAAAGCATTTTCACCGTATGAATTCAAAATGAGGTTCTTTTCACTTTGGTTCCTATGGAGCCAGTTGGGGGCTTACAGCTGCCTTTTGATCTTAAATTGCCTCT
The DNA here is from genome assembly GCF_017639515.1 of Carcharodon carcharias. NCBI lineage: Eukaryota > Metazoa > Chordata > Chondrichthyes > Lamniformes > Lamnidae > Carcharodon > Carcharodon carcharias. The sequence goes on along the minus strand of NC_054475.1, from coordinate 1,664,714 downwards.
GCTCTGCACACCCGCAAACTGCTGAAGTTATACCTACCATCCACATTGAATGTTAATTCTCATTATATCAACAACCTCTGAACTAAACCCCTCTGTAACAATAAAACCCCTTTCATGGTACCAATTTTATTAATAATGTATATATATTGCTTGGTAGCTGCTAGAAAGGCATCAGTTTTCACCCCATTTCTTGAATGCTCTATTCAAAAAATGCAAATACACAATATATCTCTTACATATCAAAACTGGTAGACATCAAAGCAACCAGGCTAGCTGGCTTTAATCCAATTAAGACACACCCACAGACTAAACCTCTATTTTGGAAGAATAATCTTTTGCAATAATGGTTTATAAATTAATAGCTTCATGACAAGGTCTTTTGCGAAAATAAAATAGTTGTTGGTATTGCTTGATATTTCGCTCTCTATGACTCAGAACTACCCACTATCATTGCTGCAGGTGAATCTTCTACAGGATTGAGAGCTATACTCTGTCAGATACAGATAAATGGAAAGCATAGACCAGTTTACTATGCATCCCGTGCACTGCCAGAGACTGAACAGAGATATACGGTGAAAGACAAAGAAGCATTAGCTGCTACACGGGCTCACGAGACGTTATTATAGATTATGTGCCCAGCCTCGACTTCAAGATAGAGCCAGACCACAGTCCTTAGTGACACTCTTAAATTCTAAGAAGTTAACAAAAAACTACCTCCATGAGTACAACAGTTCAGATTGGGGATGATGGGGTTTGATGCAAGAACAAAGTATGCTCTGGGAAAGCAGCAGAAAACTGCAGATGTTTTGGCCCACATCCCAGAGGCAAGGCCTGGGCAAGGTAATGTAGTCCTTAAGGTAGGAATCTTTGCATTGAAAACAGCCACAACTCCACCATCAACAACTCAGTGGCTAAATGAAGTCAGAGATGCACAGAAATCTGCTGAATAATGTGCTCAGGTCAGGGAATACTGCATCAAAGGACGACTAGCATGCATGCCACACAATCCCAGACAGAACTATGAACAGAGAGGACACCTCAGTGGAGCTGATGATTTACTCACTTATGATGAGAGATTGGTTATTCTGAGAGCTCTGTGACTCGATTACTACAACAATGCATCAAGACCATTTGGATATCACCAAACATCATGCCAGAGTAATGTTTTTTTTTATCTTCGCCATATAGAAATGAGAATCAGAGACTTGGGTGGAAATGTAGTGTAATGGATTAATTCTAAAACTTTAATATGTTAATCAGATACCATGTACATCATCACAGGAAGTGATGCAATATCACATGGTTCTCTCTCTCTTGTACAGCCTTATGGAAAATGTAACCAGTGCAGTGAGATGTGTTCCAATAAAGCTCATATTTTATATACCTCTGCAGACACATTATAAATTTTGTACTAGTTGGACAATACCAAAAATATTATGCAGACCTGGCCTGTATGTTCGGTTCTACAATTGATAGAGTAGTTACCAGGAGAGTTGGAGGAGCTAGTTTTATGTTCCCTGCATGGCCATAAAATGTGTCAGGGGGAGCGACGGGATGAATATCAGTGTACTAAATGTTTCCAAATTTCTGGCAAAAACGGTGTGCGATAACTAATATGATGACGGTTTTTATTATTTAGGTACAGCAAGATTTGCCGAACAGTTTATGACTGATAAATCTGGCTCTCACTTTTATCCCCAGGACTGTGATTTTTCCTTGAAACTTTGATTACACTGCAGTAATTGCTCATATAGCGCAAGTAAATTTATAATTTGCATTATACCATAAGCCGTGGCATATAAATCAACATGGAATATAAGATGAGCCCCATTTTCAGACATGATGTGTTATACTCACATTAGTAGTGAGCCTTAGTTTTCCATCCCACAAATGGATGTTTTAGTTACCAACACCATATACCTGCATGCAAGGGATCAAGCAGGGTGCTATGGGCTGAGTGTGAAGATTTGCGGGTGTATAAGACACACTCACACAGAGCAGACCCCAGATGGTGAACAAGAAAGATGGTGACTACCTACACCCAAGCCACTGGTTCACTTATACTCAGCATAAAAGTTGACCCTCCCACCACATTTTGGAGAGATTTTTTGAGGCTTCAAAGGTTGATTTATACACTAACATCTATGGCAATCCGTGGGAAATGAAAGTACTACTGGAAATTGGACGCATGGAGTTATTGAAATAAACAGTGTTTATTATTCTCATTAAATCAATCACCTTAAGTATTCGGAGAGAAATTTTCCAGGTTTTTTTGAACTAGCCTGAACTTCTTCATCTGCTTCTTGGTGAATAATCAGAATTTCATTTTGAAAGAAATTAACGAAAGATCTGTATTTATGTAATGTTTCAAAGCACTTTACAGCCAATGAAGTATTTCTGAAATATAGTCACTGTTGTAATGAAGGAAATACAGCAGTCAATTTGCGCACAATCAGCTTCCACAAACAGCAATGATAATGACCTAATAATCTGCATTTTTTTTTGTATTGTTGATTGAGGAATAAATGTTGGCCAGGACATTATTCTGCTGTTCCTCGAAATAGTGCCAGTGAACCTTTTATATCCACCTGAGAGAGAGCAGACAGGGCCTTGGTTTAACGTTTCTTCCAGAAGAGAGCACCTCCTATAGTGCAGCACTCAGAGTTGTAATATGCCTTTAAGGGATAGCAACATGCCATCACTCGAAGGGAAGTGCGGTAGGTGATCCAGCCTCAGTTTCACTTTGGTCTGTGAGCAGAACACAACTCTGCTGCTGATGCCTTCAAGCTTTCTACATTTGTATAAATGTTCTTACGTGCCTAGCCTAAATAAACGAACACATGATGTGTTTGTCCAATCCCTTACAAGTGATTGGTGCCTTAATATCATTATGAAAACACAACATGGTGTTCAGCAGTGGTCAAACAGCATGGCAGCAAGATTAAGCACAGGTACAACATGGTGAGCAGCCTTAGCTCATGCTACAAGGCATAAGATGACACTTGACGTTTTGGTCAGACTGCAATGAAGCCTCAGCATCAGAGAGTGTTGAAATCACAACATGGTGTCTGCACAGGAAAGCTTTGAAGTTACAGTGCTGAGATAGTGCTCAAGTGAAGAGCTGGTAAGCAGGCAGATCACTTGTGGTGTGGTTGCAGCACGTAGCCTGTCAGTTCAGCGAGTGGGACAGTGTGGTCGGGAGGACCAGCAGGACCTCGGTTACCTCGGTCGGGAAAAGCAACTGACCAGGGTGTGGGCCGGAGTGATAGTGAACGAGAGAGAGTCAAACAAAAAGAACAAACAAAGCCATAATAAAAATCAAGCAGGAAAAGGTTACGATTATAATGGGTGGCTTCAGGATTGCTTAACAATAAACTGAATAAAACAAGGAGAAGGAAGGACAAAGGGATATTGTCAGAATGTCCGCAAAATTTGCCAGTTTGAATTGGGATGTGGCTGACCTACTGTCCAAATTCAAAATCTTTAAATAGTGTACAGAGCTATGGTTTCTTGAGTCAGGTTTGGCTGAGCAAGATAAGCAAGCCAGAAGATAATTGCCTCACAATTGGGAATGAACACATCAGGATTGACAGAGGGAGAGGTAACGGATCCCCAAAAGATGTGGACTACATTGAAAGACTGGTTCAGTATTGGGTTAAACTTCCGAAGTCATCAACTAGAGTTCATGTCATTTCAACAACAGCCTACAGAACCCATAGACCACTTAGTCAGCAGATGCAGAGAAAAGGATACGTACTGTGATTTTTCAAATACAAAACTAGCAGACAGAACTGGTGATCACCTCTGCTCCAATGGAAGAATTCCAGAAAGATCTGCTAGATGAGCCCAAAATGCATAGCATCAAAGAGTTATTCAAGGATAGGTGTTAGTATGAAGCGATCCTAGCAGATCAACGAAGCTTATAGCTCTGAAGCACAACGCCAATTGTTGACCCACTCGTTAGAACACCTAAACCTAGCAAGGCATGTAGAAGGTGTGGCCACCTGTATGTACCAAGGACATGCACATCTCTCCAGCAATTCTACAAAGCATGTGGCAGAAAGGGCCATTGGCAAAGGCAGTGCACTAGAGCAAAGACTGGTGCAGCTACAAAGAGCTGTGCACTCATCCAAACAGACGTACACAACGGGTACCTTCAAGAAGTAAGAATTGCTATCTGGTGTCCCATCAGAAACACATACATGAGGTGATTGGCAAACCAGAAAATGATGATAATATGTCTGATGAGATGAAGAATGGTGAAAACAGGTTTCACACTGTCAATCTCATGGAAAACATAGATACTGTCTCACCGTCCGAAATGCTTGCCAAGATTCAAATTATCTGCCCTAGTAAGTTGATAACTATTGGTTCTTGGTCAAGACAGACACAGGAGCAAGGGCGAACATTCTGACTCTACATTCTAAAGGACATGTATCCACAGATGTGGAGAGTCATGGCGAAACCTCCTACTGCGCAACTTCCAGTATACAGCAGTTCACTAATCCCATGTGCAGGATGCATTGTCCTTGAGTGCAAGGACCATCACTCCTCCTGGATGTCCCAGATGGTTTTCATCATGGAGACCCATCGTGGAGACCCATTGTGGAGGCCCCGTGATTTTAAGGTCTACTGGCAGTCCATGACCTTGCACTAGTGACATTCCATGGAACCAGTCAGAACTCACACAGCAGATCAACCTCAGAAGCTACTCCTATCACCTCAATTCATGACCTAGCATTAAAATATCCAGAATGTTTTGACAAAATTGGCACTTTCAAGGGAGCTGCAGAATTATACTTGTGGGAGAATGCAAGTCTATCAATTAATCCACCACATACGTGCAGCATCCATTTACAAGATAAACTGAAGGTCGATCTAGACAAAATGGAGAAAGATGGAATCATTAGAAGAGTACAAGCACACACCGATTGGTGCAGCTCAATCAAGTGTGTCATAATTAACTGAAAGTTTGCCTTGATCTATGACCTTTAAATGCAGTTTTGAAACATTGCTCTTACAAAATACCCACATTAGAAGAGTTAAATCCAAGATTTGCAGGTATAGAATTCTTCTCATATCTTGATGACAGGCATGGCTACTGGTCAGTCATCTCACAGAGAAGTCCCAAGAGTTTACTATTTCGTACCCCATTCGAATGATACTGTTTTCAATAACTGTCTTTCAGGTTATCTGTTAGCCAAAATCTCTTTCAAGTTACATAGACCACATTACATGCACTGTGCCAGGATGCATCTGTTTAGACGATGACATTGTTGTTGTGGGACAAACAAAGCAAGAGCATGATAATAATTTTCATTTATTGATGCAAGCAGCCCGTAATGAAGGATTGATGTTCAACAGTCTGAAATGTGCCATCAATATGTGGCAGATCAATTTCTTTGCTCCAAATATTCCACTATCGGCATATGTCCCGATCCATGTAAAATAGGGGATGTTAATGACATGCCAACTCCTCAAGACAAGGACAATCCTTGAAGATGTCTAGGTCTCTTTAATTTCCTGTCTCTTTACATTCCCAATTTCACTGAAAAATCTTCATCGCTAAGGGAATTGTTGAGAAAGGATGTGCCTTTCCTTCGGCAGAAAGGCCACCAATACCTCTTTGAAGCACTGGAACAGTCACTATCAGAAGCATTAACATTGCAATTTTATGATCCTAGGGAGACAACTACCCTGCCTCACAGAAAGGTTAGAGAGCATGCATAGTACAGAAAGGCAAAACCAATACCATTTGCTTCAAAATCTCTGCCTGTAACACAATCCAACTACTCCAACAGTGAGTAGGAAACATTAGCTTTAGTGTTTGGAATCATGTGATTTTATGCTTATCTATTCAGCAAAAGATTTGTGGTAGAGATTGACCACAAGACACTGGAGATGATTGGCAAAAGCCATTTGTCCAATGAACCACCAAGACTGCAATGTCCATTGATAAAGATTCAAGGTTATGACTGTGAGATTAGATACAAGCTTGGTAACTTGATGGTCACATCAGATACACTTAGCAGATTGCTTAATTCAGCAAAAACAGAAGATAGATCCTTGGATCAACAATTTGACTTCATTGACATTGAACCTGAAGATGTTCTCCGAATTGATCTGGTACATTTTGTACAACACAAATGGCAGTAGCTACAAGAAGAAACACTAAAAAATTCTACACCACAGAAACTGTAAAAAACCATCTTTAAGGATGGCCTGATTCAATTCAGCATGAACATGAGCTCGTGAGACCATTTTGGCCTTACCAGGACGAGCTAGGCATCTCACAGGGAGCCATCATACTGGAATCTTTACGACCTGATATTCTTCAACAACTTCATGTGTCACACGTGGGGATAGATCGGACAAGAAGACTCACAAGAGGGACAGCCTATTGGCCAGGTATGTATAATGACATTGAAGTCATCATCAAGAAGTGCGGGGCATGTCAAGAGCATATACCCAGTCAGCACAAAGAATCACTCATTCCGCATGAAGTTGCTACCCATCCATGGTCCAAAATCGCATTCAAATTCTTTCATGTCCATGGGACTGACTTCATTGTCATCATCGGCTACTTTACCAAGTACCCCATTATTCGACGATTGCAATATACATCAAGCACAACTGTCATGCACACTCTAAGTGCTATTTTCAGTTTATTTGGTGTGCCTAGAGAGATCATTACAGATAACAGTTCACAATTTATTGGTAAGCCATTTCAGGATATGTGTAAGAAGTGGGATATGGATCACACTACTTCTCTTCATTACCCTTGATCTAGTGACCTGGCTAAATGAACGTTTTACCCTAATACTCAAATGTAGACAGGCCAAGTAAGATCTACACATTGCAATGTTACAGCTGAGAGCAAAACCTTTAAGTGCAACTATTCATCATTGGCAGAATGCATGTTTGGCAGACCAGTGCATACTAATGTACCTACTATTACTCATTCTACACTCTCAGAAACTAGAGACCAACTTTTAAAACTGCAAGAGAAGGTGACCAACTTTCACAATAAAATACCTGTACAGAATTGCCAAGTTTACAGTTGCAACAATAAGTTCGCATCCAGGATCCCACAGAAGGTACATGGCAACCAGCTGTCATGACAAGGATTTGTTCAGAACCAAGGTGCTATGAAGCCATTATGTACAAAGGCTCAACAGTGAGGCATGATAAGGACAAATCAGATCCATTTCAGCTCCTCAACAACTATGTAGTCCTTTGGCCTCTAGTACAAGATCCAAAATACAACCAGGAATGACATCCAAGAATGACAATCCCACAGATCACTGTGAGCAATTAAAGACACCTCCAGACAGGGTTACCATTACAGATCTGAGCCTGTCAGCAGTTTACCTCTAAGCTTTATAGACTGATAGATTCGTCAGTTCCATACACTTATGGAATGGTAACTAAACATGAGCTTGTATTGTAAATAGTTCTACAGCTTTGGAAGGTGGAAAAAGTATCTTTAAAAAGAAAGGGGGGTGTTGTAATATGCCTTTAAGGGGTAGCAGCACAACATCACTGGACAGAAATGTGTCATGTAATCCAGCCTCAGTTTCGCTTTGGCCTGTGAGCAGAACACAGCACTCATAGCTCTGCTGCTGATGTCGTCAAGCTTTGTATAATTGTTCTTATGTGCTTCATCTAAATAAATGAACACACATCATGTTAACCCAATCATCATAAAAGCACAACAGGAGTACCTGGCTTGATTTTTTTGATGCAAGTCCTGAAGTGGGACTTGAATCCAAAGCTTTACAAATTAGAAACAAGTGTGTTACCAGTTGAGCTCCTAGTTACACAAGGCACCAAACTCTCTTAAAATGTATATTTGTTTAGCTTACTTTATTTGGTGGTAATTGGTAAATTACATGGCTCTGGATGGGTGAGGAGTGTCTGTACAATGATGTGCAGGGCAGCACAACTGTGAGGGACAGGCTGGATGGGTTAGTAACATTTTTCCTGTTTCCTCAATTTAATTTGCTCTTGTGCATGTGATGTTCCCATTTTCTTACAGCAAGCATTCTTGGAACAGAATAGAACAGGATTGTGATTCTGAGTATTTCAAAAACTCTCAATTTAAAGACTGTTAAAATCATTTTTTTAAAAAAATCAATGCTTTACAATATTTGCTTTATTGAATATTTTCTTTAAAAATGAATTTTAATTTGAAGTTAATCTATCAGAGTCCATTAGCCCGCAAATTTGCAGTTACTCAATTGCCAGTGCAGCATGGGAAAAACTGACCGGACAGTCACATCAACAATAACACCTTGCATTTGTATAGTGCCTTTAATGTAGAAGACTGGCCAAGGTGTTTTACAGGAGTGTTACCAAACAAAGTTTGGCACTAAGTAACATAAAGAAATGTAGCACATGACCAAACACTTAAGGAGCATCTTACAGGAGGAGAGTGAGTTGGAGCAGCAGAGGGGTCTAGGGAAGGAACTCCAGACGTTAGGATCTATGTAGGTGATGGCATGGCCACCTTGGTGGAGCAATGAAAACCAGGAATGCTCAAGAGCCCTAGATTGGAGGGATACCGAGATCTTGGGGGGGACGAGGGTTGGCATGTGATGCAATGAAGTCAGACATTTACACCTCCCAAGGGAGAGGAAGCAGTGCTGAGATGTGCTCGGACATTGGCTGCCAGTATGCTTTTTGAATAGTGGATTGCACCTAAGAAATACAAGAAAGGGGAGACTGCAAGGGCAGGCATAAAACTATATTAAGTAAATAAAATGTCCCAAAGTAAGGCCGTGTTTTGTATGGCATTGTGTAAATAGGGAGTGTTAAGGATTTGAAGTGTTGTTGAAAGGGATGCAAGTTAGATATTAGGCCAGTACAAGCAGCAACAGCATACATAGATGCTGAAATCCTGATGTTCTCTTCTTTTCAGTCACCATGAGTGGAGCTGTTCAGGTCTTCATATCCTGTCTGGTGGCTTTCATGCTCTGCCAGGCTAAACCTTTCAAGCAGTCTAGCTTCTTTGACTTTGTGGGAGAGGAACCGGGATCGGCATCTGGACCAACTCCTGAGGTTCCTGTCGTCCACCGATACAAATGTCCACCCAGGTGTCGCTGTCACATGAGTGTGGTGCAGTGTTCCAATTTAGGTAAGGAAAGCTCAAACCATTTACACGGGAAGAAAGCAGAATTGAAAGTGCACATGTTTGTTATTATGACTGGTTTCCCTTCCAAAATATAAGGAGTTCATTCAGAAAAAAATTCCTGCTTTGAATGCACAAGGACATTTGGGGCAAAAATGCTTTCTTCAGGCATTGCTGTAAATTAAGGGTCCTCCAGCTCCATATAAATCTCAAATTTCATTCTTTTAATGTCCATGTTTTTCTTTTCCTCTCCCGAATGCATTGTCTCATGTTGGGTTACTATGCAGTGTCCGTTAGTGTCTTGCCCGAGAAACCCTTTTCTCTCTGAGTCTAGGCAGTGAGCAAAGCTCGATGGCCATTACAGCTTAGCCCTTACCTAGTATTGACGCACACAAACACATGCACACTTTTGTTATAACCGGGTGAGAAGGAGTGAACTGGCTCCCCTCTATTCAACCTCCTCGGTTGGTCACAACAGAGGCTTTAGGTTTTTTTCACAAGGATATGCCTTTCCCAGACTATTAATGCGGTGAGCAATAGGGAGCCAGTCACACAAGGTTAACTTGAGTAAAAGAAAGAGCAAGTTTATTAACCACTAAACCCCAGAGAAGAGAAAATAAAAACGTGATGGCACACACACACACACACTCACACACACACACTCACACAGGTATCAGAAATAAGGGAAGTTAGAGTTAAATTAAAAAAAAGTTAAAGCAATTTAAGGTTAAGTGTCCTTTGCTTATCCTTGAGGCATAGATTTAAAACATTGAAGCCATTTTGTATGGGTTGGTTATGTGGATGTGATCAGATGTAGACAATGTTGCAATTATTAAGAGATCTCAGTTCACTGGTGGATTTCTAATAATGTTTTTAAATAGTTTGTTCTGCTTCATTTCAAATTGCAAAATTTCCAGTCTGTTGAAATTTGAAAATCATATTTTCAAAATTAAAGGTGCATCGACTTGCGAAATTTTCCAATAGGTGGACATTGAACCACAATGATCTTGGCTCATCATCGCCCCCTGAGGCTTAATTATTCCCCTTCTCTTGGTGCGCTAGTCTCCGAAAAACTGCCTCCGCAAAGCCAAGAAACATTTACATTCCGTTTGGCTCAGTTATACACTAGCCAGTGTATTTTTACAACTCAGCTTTTTGAGCAAATATCAGATTAATTCTTTAGTACAAAACAAATATATCAATCTCTTCTAAAGATTTAAAAAAATATTAATCTGAGTGTCAAACTGTAGCTTGTGCAAGTATGATTGTCAAAGGTCAGCCATATTCTCACTATTTCCACTGTCCATCATACGCATGCAGTGGTCAGAATACATTACAGTGTATTCACATTCATCCACAGTCCCCTCATCTGCAAGAATATTTGTAGGTGCTGACAGGTAGCAGAGATAGGAATAAATGGGTCATTTTCAAATTGGCAAGCTATTACTAGTGGAGTGCCACAAGGATCAGTGCTGGGTCATCAACTATTTACAATCCATATCAATGACTTGGATGAAGGGACTGAATATACAGTTGCTAAATTTGCTGATGACACAAAGATAGGTAGGAAAGTAATTTGTCAAGAGGACATAAAGGGTCTACAGAGGGATTTAGGTAAGTAAAATGAGCGGGCAAAAATTTGGCAGATGGAGGATAATGTGGGAAAATGTCAACTTGTCCACTTTGGTAGGAAAAATAGAAAAGCAATATGTTATTTGAATGAAGAGGAACTGCAAAACTCTACAGTACGGAGGGATCTGGGTGTCCTGGTACATATATCACAAAAAGTTGATATGCAGGTGCAGCAAGAGATTAGGAAGGCAAATGGGACATTGCCATTTATTGCAAGAGGGATTGAGTATAAAAGTAGGGAAGTTTTGCTGCAGTTGTACAGGGCATTGGTGAGATCACATCTGGAGTACTGTGTACAGTCTTGGTCTCCTTACTTAAGGAAGGATATAATTACACGAGAGGCAGTTCAGAGAAGGTTCACTTGGTTGATTCCTGGGATGATGGAATTATCTTATGAGGAAAGTTTGAGCAGGTTGTGCCTACACCAAGTGGAGTTTAGAAGAATGAGATTTGACCTTATTGAAACATATCAGTTGCTGAGGGAACTTGATGGGCTGGATGCTGAGAGGTTGTTTCCCCTCATGGGACAGTCCAGAAGTAGAGGAATAGGTCTAAAAATTAAGGGTTTCCCATGTAAGACTGAGGTGTGGGGAACGTTTTATTTTCTTTCAGAGGATCATTAGTCTTTGGAATTCTCTTCCCAGAGATAATGGAGGCTGGGTTATTTAAGATGTTAAGATTGAGTTAGATAAAGTTTTGAGCAGCAAGGGAGTCAAGGGTTACAGGGGGGAAGACAGGAAGGTGGAGTTGAGGCTGCAATCAGATCAGCCATGGCCTTTCGCATGGTGGAGCAGGGTCAGTGACCGAATGGCCTACTCCCACTCCTAGTCCTTATGTTCTTGAGCTGAATTTGAATTCAGCATTTTTTATTGAAGTTTCACAGACTTTACATTCTTGACCCATCAGGTTATGGAATCATTATTGGGATGCTCGCTAAAATGGTAAAATTTACTCTGCAGGTCCGATATTTGGCTTTGTGTTGGGTAACCCAGTGGAAAGAGAGTTTTGGATTGATGCAGAACAAAGGAATGAGACTGCTAGCATTGCTTTTCTAAGAATATCCCATTTTTAAAATGGAAAAATGTGGTTCTCATCAGTGCATGCTGGGCATGGGATTAGGTTATTTAAACAGCAGCAACAACTTGGACCTTTAATGTAACAAAACATCTCAGGTCATTTCACAGAAGGATTACAAAGCAAAATAGGACACTGAGTCACGTAGGCGATAATAGGTCAGATGGCTTGACTAAAGAGGTAGGTTTTAATGAGTGCCTTAGAGGACAAAAATGAGGTAAAGAGATGGAGAGCATTAGGGAGGGTATTCTGGAACTTAGGTCATGAGCAATTGAAGGGACACTGACCAATGATGGAGCAGTCAGAATCTAGTAAGGTCTTTGTGTCACACTAAACATGGCGTTGAGGGGCTGATTGCATTCCATGACCTACAATGAGGATTGAAATCTTGAAAAAATGGTGTATGGCATTTGTACAATTGAATCAGTAAATTCTATTGCATTTTCACAGAGCCCACCCTTCAGCCAATCAGGAACAGATTTTTAAAAATCGCAAACACTGAGGACTTTGTAGCTTGAGAAAATGAACAAATTAAGCAAGATCCTAACAGTATTCATGGTAACAACTGATCTGGAAGGAACCTAATGGTAGCGGCAATTTCCTTTTTAAACCAAAAAGGAGTCACATTGCACAGTGAAGAAAATTACTACTCTGATTATTACCATATTCAGGCAGCATCAGCTTCGTACTGTTTTAAAGAAAATAAGGGAAGTGACTAATTGTGGGAGAATACATAGCTTCAAAAATATGCATGACTGGCAGCTTTTAATGCTGCCCAAAATCCAGCTTGTGCAGGAATCAGAACTAGTTGATAATGGACATGATTCAAATTAGCCTGTATTACTTGACCCTGCTTTCTGCTGTACATTGGCTTTGTGTGACCCTGACAAAAACTTGTAAAGCCACTTTGTACTCAGCTAGGTGAACAAACAGATAGATAGAGAAAGATATAACAGATATGAAAAGGTTACTTTCCTGTCTAATTTGTAAAATATCTCAACTGGCAGCTGCTTGGCTGAGGCAATGATTTTTATGGGTCTTAAGGTTAAAGTTTCAAACCTCAGCTGCAATTCAGTTACTAAGTTAATGTTCACCTCCCTCGTTTTGCAGCAAAGTAATGGAAAGTTTGAATTAAAGTCTCATCGACATTTACCCCATATCTTCCCCAAATGCTTCTGCCATCAGCCATGAGGGTGGGGCTGTCTAGACTGTAAACCTCGATAAGAGTCTGGTCAGCTCTGGTTGACAGACATTGCTGTTTGTGGAGCTGACTGAGTTGTTTCCCCCACCCTTTCTCTCCTCCTTTCCGAGGCAAACAAAAGTCACATTTGCAAAAGAAAGCAAATGCAAACTGAACGTTCCTATTGTTACGAAGGCCAGACCTACCTTGTTCCGTGAGCAGGGACTGGGAACCCCAAGTCCCAACAGGCCTCTGGAGTTCCTGTGCACGCGCAGACAGGGAGCAGGTTGCGTGTGCAACGTGCCTGTACATAAATAAAAGGCTACAAAACCTCTGATCGTGTGACCCAGAGGCTGGGCACCATTTCAGAGAAGAGTCCTAGGCAGGGGAAAGGGAAAGGGGACAGGGAGAAGCCTCAAAGGGAGATGGACAGGGAGGCATCCCCAGTTAAGAAGAATGGCGAGCAGGAAAAGAGGTTCCAACCAGATAAAGGGTTGCAGTTGGCTGACTTTAAGGAGTGAGGGCTCAGGAGAAGCCCTGGCAATCAAAGAGGGCTTGGGAGAAGCCCTGATGATCAAAGGTGGCTTGGAGAAACCCTGAAGACCTAAGAAGGCAGGAGGAGGTTGGTGAATCCATGCCACATGTCTTTGGGGCAAAGGTATTCCTTTGGAGCAGTAGTATTCTGCTCAGTGCAGCTGAAGAGCTGAGGCTGTGTTTGTGAGTTGGCGTTTAAGTACATTCTCAGGAATCCAAGGGAATGGAGTCTTGGAAGACAATCATTGAAGCCCTATGAGGAGGGCCGTCATTGAGGCTGTCTAAGTTGGACCAACCTTGGATAGAATTTCAAGGTTAGATCTTTGAAGGTGAAGACTGAATTGCCTCCTGAGAGAGCCAGGATTTCAACAAGATTGGTTGACTTACAGTGTTTACTGATATCTGGGTGGGTGTTGAGAAATCCATGGACTCGGTCTTAGTTGCATCTGCCCTTTTTGGTGCAGTGTGAGTGTATTCATCTACTGTTCACCTGTTAATTCACAAGTACCTCGTGTTAACCCTGGATGTAAGAGTATAAGATAAATATTGCAAATTTTTTAATCTTTCTGATGTTGTATAATTAAGTTTTTCTTGTTTGTTCAAAGCCTAGGGAAGCTTGTGGCTTTATTCACTGAGCAAGTGTCTTGAATCTCAAACTTTGTCTACTTCAAACAAAATATCATTGGTCCCTAACTGGATCTTACCAAAAACGTGGGGTCTAGGAACATAACACTCTTTCTGTTATTGACTTGTGTTATAGACAGGAGTGGGGGGTGCGGGGAGTGTTAATTTAAACAGCCCTGATTTCCCCTTTCACTGCTCATCCATTAATAGAAGTGTTTTTGATTTGCTTCCCCCCCTTTATAAGCAGTGGCATATTGCCCAACCCTTCGGATTCGGTGTGATCTAATTTCTATCAATAATCCCACAGCAAACTTGTGGTAGGATGAACTCAGATGGTTAGTTTATTTGTACACACTCAAACATGGGGGAGTTGACTTCCATGGTGACTAGGCACACAGAGATGATTTAGTCTTGTAGCGATGGTACAGAAGTTCCGGTCAAAACAGTATAGACAGGCTGAGGCATTCAAACCTGAACAGAGTCCTTTTTCTGTGCCACTGCTTGGTAGATGGGAAAATGGAAGGCTGAGCTTTGCAGCTCCAAAGGCAATATTACTGATGATACCAGCTGGAGGGTTATGTCATTTGACTCCTATCTCTCTGCTTTGGCTTTGAAATAGGTTGTTCATTCCTTTGTCTGGGTCCCTGAGATTGTTAATGTTCCAACCATTAAGTCTTAAAGAGGGGTTGCGGGGTCTTTTGACTGAGAAGATGAATTGGCTCCAGTAGGCCAGGCCCAACTTATGAAATGTAGATGGCCTTTGTATAGTTCCCTTTGAATTTGGTCTGTGCAGCCCATAGGAGGTCCTTCAGGTCTCCAGGAGGTGTAAGCTTCTTCAAATCTGCCAAATAGTTCCTTTTGTTCAGGGTCACAGACAGACACATCTTCAGCTATTTCAAAAGGTCATTGTCCAGTTGTTTTAATTTTAAAAATTAGCCATGAAGATATATAAATATATGTTTTATAAAAATATTGATTGTGAGGTCTTAACCCCTTAACAGTCCTTACGGCCTCTGAGAAAAAAGTGAATTCTATTTCATTTTTTTAAAAAGCGATCTTATGAAGGAAGAACAGGAAGTAACAGAGTATGCGTACATTCGCTCATTTATGCTAGCACACAGCCAGCGGGGCAAAGGCAGCTGCCTGCTGCATTTTCTTTTTGAGGGTTGGTGCATCAGTGAGGCCGCTGTCCTTTCCTGGGATGTGGAATGTTGAGGTGCCCTTGGAAGGTTCAAAATCTGACTTTGAGGGAGATCTCTTCAGGGTTGGAGTTCTGAATTTTCCTCTGTTGGAGATCAAGACTAAGCAAAGCCATTGGTTTCAGAACTCTGCCTGTTCACCTCCCGATTAAGTGTCCTCCAAAGGTTATGGGGGTTTTACAGGGTGGTTAGCA
This sequence comes from Carcharodon carcharias, assembly GCF_017639515.1. Classification (NCBI taxonomy): domain Eukaryota; kingdom Metazoa; phylum Chordata; class Chondrichthyes; order Lamniformes; family Lamnidae; genus Carcharodon; species Carcharodon carcharias. The sequence goes on along the minus strand of NC_054475.1, from coordinate 1,649,147 downwards.
CTCAGGGGTTGAGTGATGGTCATGTTGCGCTGGGTGATCTGCTGGGGAATGCTGGGCATCTCACTGTATGAGTGCCAGGTCTTTTGATCATAGGGCTGAGCAGCCCTTGTTCAACTTAGCTCCTCTCTGTCCACCTTGGCAATCTGTGGATTCAAATGTTCAAACCCAGGGACTGCAGTTAGGCTGCTTGTCAGGAGATCAGGGTGTTTTAATGGGGCTTTGGCCTCTTTAGGGGATTCTGGTTCAGTGTCCAGCTTGGGCGCTAGCATACCTAGAGTGTTCCAGCTTCTGTTGCTGGGTTCTTTAGCTGGGCATGGCAAAAGGTTGGCAGTCTGCTCCCGAACTCAGGCCAGCCTTTCTAGACCTAAAATATAGGAGACAGCCTTCTGGAAAAGGGCTCTCCCGCATCCATACCAGGTAGAGCCACAAAGTTGTAGCCTGATGGGTTGTTATGGATCAGTTTAACTGCAGTTGGCAACCCTGGCAGGTCACCTTCCGATTCTGCATTAAGGTGGGTGAGTCTGGGCTCCAGTCTGGTTCGGATCCCTCTGCTGGTCAGTTGGGTGGTAGACACTATGTCTTTTGGGCCACCACTGTCCTCTTGGGGATGGTCAGCTTTTGCTGTACCTCTTGGTGGCTTTTCAACTAAGTGAGACCTTCACTCTTTCCGGTCTAATTTGGTAGCTTTCCTTCGTCCCCTGTTCAAATTCGCTGGAAAGCTATTGGCATAACCAATCACGTGGCTTCCCTGCTGGGGCCTTTGGCTTTGGCGGGGGCGCTGTTCTATCTTTTTTCCTCTCCCCTGGAACACCTCTGCCCTCAAGTGGAGGTGCAGCTCCAGCTACACTCTCTTGTGGCCCTTCGACTGGAGGAGGCATCTCACTCCCTATCTGCTCATCTGTTTGGGGACTCTCTTTGTCCCTATTTAATTTTGGAAAGAAGGCCTCTGCTGGCCATACTTCAGGCAAGCCCTTAACCTTTGCGCTTCCTGGTTTAAAAACCTGCCTTCCTTCAGGCTCTTTGACTAAATGGGGTATCTCCCTCACTAACTCTTTCCCTGCTCTAGGACTTCTCTGGTCCTTAGTTGATTCTGGGATTCTCCATGAATCTATTTTAGATTCTAGAGGCCTTTCCTGGACCCCTTTTAACTTTATTGCCCTGGCTTCAGCCTTGCTACATTCAAGCAGCCCCCGCTCAATGTTTATGGGTGCTACTTCACCCTTTTGGGCCTCTTGACCATCTCCAGCTTCTGCTCTCCTGCTGGTTGGCGTTGGACTCATTTCTTTCACTGGCTAACACCCTGCTGCCAGACAAATTACTCCCAAGGCTAACATTGATTCCTGCTGCTGCTCACATTTTGGGATGGGTAGGGAAACACTGTCCCTGAAAGGACAAAGCTCCAGAAACTCTGTGGGACTTTGTCTGGCTCAGACACACATGGTGCCATGCTGTCCAAAGAGTAAGTCTCTGTAGCGAGAGGCTCTGCCTGCTCTGCTGCACTACCCATTGGGTTGTCCTTTGGGGGGACTGGTCATATGGAGCCCTATTAAACCAATGGGCCTCCCTCACAGTCTCCAGCATTCATGGCTGGAATGGCCGATTTTATTGCAATGAGAACACACCAGTCTCTGGGGTTTCTCCTTACAGCCTGCAAGAGGGCTTCTCACAGCCTCCTTTGTGTTTTCTCTTCTGGTTGGGGGTCTTACCTACCTAGGTCACCCTGCTTATCTTTCCAATGCTCATGAGAATGGCTTGGAAAGGGTCTGCCTGAGTTTTCAGGCTTATGGGTGAGATCAAAGCTGTCTCCTGTAATAGCTGCACCCCTGATGGTGAGTATTCTCTACTCCTCCAATTGCTTTTGCAGGTTGGAGAGTAAGCAAATTTTGAATTTCCCCAACGATACAAACTCACCCAGCCCCTTATAGGTGCATGGGATTCTTACACATCATACCCATCAGTCAAATGCGATTTGCTTCAGCCATTCGAACTCGAGGTAGGTTTGTGTGGGCTTCTTACAAGCGTTCTGGATTTGCTGGCGATATGCCTTTAGGGCTAACCCATTGGCACATAGGATGGCCGCCTTGATCTGCTCATAATTCACGGTCACATCAGGGGTCAGCATAGAGTAGACCTCGTGGACTCTCCCTGACAACTGCCCCTGAATTAAACATGCCCAGATAGCCAATGGCATTTTTAGCTGTCCTGCTACTTTTTCAAAAGTGGCAAAAAATGACTCTACGTCACTCCCTTAAAATTTCAGAATGAATCTAACAAACGTGAGGGCCTCAGAGAGTCGTTCGGGGTTGGAGAGATGGAGGATTGCTATCGGGTAGAGAGTGATTTCCTCCTGCAGCTCCCAGCTTTCTGGTCTCTCTTTCCTTTTGTGCTGATAGCTCTCTTTCCAATTTTCAGAGCTGGAATCCTTCTCTACCCTTTCTCCCTCTCTTTATCTCACCTGTTCCTTTGCTCTATCTCTCTCTCTCTCTCTCTCTCTCTCTTTCCATTTCTCACTCTCTCTCTCCTAAAATTCCTGCTGAAATCTGAGCTTTTCCAGCTCAAAATTGGCTAGGAGAGGGGATTTGGAGTCATGGTTGAGATCTACATCTAACTGCTCTATCAGTAATGTGAGATCCAAATGTTCCACCAACAACTGGATCAGTTCACTTTGCTTCACTTTGCTGGGTAATTTTAACTGTACATGCTTAGACATAGCTTTCGATTGCTCTGTGCTGAGGGCCGCAAAGTTTCACCATTCAAATTTCCTTGTTTGACCTTCATTTGGGCATCAAAGGTTGCCATTTTCTTAGTGTTAGGGGAAAGGAATTTGCTGTGGTAAATTACTTGTGTTTTAAAATTCATTCCAACTACCGAGTCTTCCCCTTTTAGCTTCCAGTTGACTCTTTTGTATCAGATGTGGCTGTTCCCTTAACTTGAACTTTGGTCAAATTCAAATGGGTTATCCTGGACTTGGGCTCCTAATTTCTGTTATGGACAAGAGGCGGAGTTAATTTACACAGCTCTGATCTCTCCTCTCACCACCCGTCTGAATACAGGAGGTGTTTTTGATTTGCTTCCCCCTTATAAGCGATGGTGTATTTCCCAACCCCTTGGTTTTGGTGTGACCTAATTTCTATTAATAACTCCACAGCAAACTCATGATAGGATGAACTCAGTGGGTTAATTGATTTGCACACACTCAAACACAGGAGGAGGGTAGCAATGTTGCCTCCTTTTCACTCATGCGGTAAAAGAGGGATAGAGAAAAGAAAGATTTACAGGGCAAAGACCACAGAGAAAAGAATTATTTTTTCACATGAGTCCAGAGTGCAGAATCAGAGGCCGATGGTGTATTCTTTCACAGAGGTCAGCAAGCTGAACTGATGCTGGATAATTCACTTTTCCAGTAGAGTTGACTTCCATGGTGAGATGCGTACACAGAGATGAATCAGTGTTGTAGTGATGGTACAGAAGTTCCAGTTGAAACAGTGTAGATGGGCCCAGGCATGAAAAATGGCAGACTGAGCTTTGCAGCTCCACAAGGCAATATTACTGGTCCTGTCAGCTGGGGTGGCGGGGATATGTCACATGACTCGCACCGCTCCACTTTGACAAAAGGTGTGTATTCCTTTGTCTGGGTCCATGAGATTGTTAATGTTCCAACCATTAAGTCTTAAATGGAGGCTGTGGGGTCTTTTGCCTGAGTGGATGAATTGGCTCTGGTTGGTCAGGCTTGGCTGATGAAATGTAGATGGCCTTTGTATAGTTCCCTTTGAATTTGGTCTCTGCTGCCCAAGTGGGTTGTATGGGCATCTTCAGAGGTAACAAGGTGTAAGTTTCTTCGAACTGGCCAAAGAGTTCCTTTACTTGTATTTCCCTGATTTTTCTTTATGAAAATACCCAGCTTGTGGCATTGGGTGGAATAGCCACAGATGTTCACCACGTGCAGGAATGGGCAGGGAAAAGAACGGTTTATCAGCCGGACACATTGATGGCTCTTTATGCTGTATCATCCCAATCCTGCCTCATTAATCATGCATTCCCGGGAACCAGGCCATTTCACTGTTGGGCAGCCTCCGATTCAACCGCCATGCAGTCAGCTCGCTGCTTCATCACACTGGGCACCACATTTAGAGTGCAGCTGTGTGCACACACCTCTCAGTGCTTCCAGCCCAGGATTGTTACACAGAAGACATGGCCCCAAAAGACAAGAAGACTCCAGCCCCCCGATACAGCGACGTGTCCATGGAACACCTTGTGGATGCCATGGAAACCTGCTGTGCTGCAGGAGAGGCAGCAACATCACCAATCCAGACTGGGAGGAGATGGCAACGGTGGTCAGTGCCAATGCCCTAGACAAGAGGACAGCCACCCAGAGCCGCAAGGGGATGAATGATCTCCTCCGTTCCCCAGGGTAAGTCATTCTTCTCATTGCTCTCAACTCACACACTCACAAACCCACCACACACCCACAGGGCCCTCACTCACTGCCAGTGCGAGGGACATCACCATTCACTCTCTCACACACCTTCATTGTCCTGATCCTGTCCATGGGACCACTCACCACCCACACAGGCCAGGCACATTTAGCATCTGGCCAGGCAGGCATCCTGCTTACATTCTCTCCATCTCTAAGTCCTCACAGACTTTGAAAACAGAGCCATCCAGCTGGATAGCAACTATCTGGACTGTTCCTGACTGTGAGGTCAGTGGTTCTCAACCAAGTGAGGATCCAGCAGTGCAACATCCATCAGGTAACCAGGCTGTGAGTGATGTCTCCTGTTTCACAGGCCACTGTCGTGCACTAATTATCTCTCCTTGCTTTCACAGGCACATCTGCCAAACAGCCGACAGAGTCCACGATCCCAGGCCCTCGACTCAAGCCCCAAGGATATCCTGGAAGAGGAATCTGCTGGAACCGTAATTGAAGACCCACCACAGTGCTCACCCACACCCATCACCAGCACAGAGACACACATCTTAGTGAGAGAAAGCTTTAGAGTAGGCTCAGAGTCATAATCCGGTGAGCACATCACACTGTCTGACCCTCAGCGGGCGGAAGCAGAGACTTCCCAGGTCCCCGGCACTTGGAGGATTGCTGGAGACCAAAACTCTATTGAGTCCGAGTCAGATGAGGAGCCTCTGGACTCGGTCATGTCACAGTTGCTGGAGCTGCAAAGGCAAGCTCGGGAACATCAGGAAGGGATGTCCACTGCACTCCCCAGATTACAAGGCACGATGGAGGAGTCCGTCAGCCTTCAGTCCGATGTGATAGCACCAGCATGCCAAAGCACTGAGTTCAACACTGGTAGGATAGAGGTCACCATAGAGACATTGGTCCCAGACTTTAATCCTGCACTGCTCTGCAGGCTGAACTGCATCACTGATACCATAGTTGGCGTCCAACTGTGTGTACGTGAGAGTGGTTCGGGGCAGCTCGATCTCACTCCAGCTTCCCCTGCTCCTCAAGGAGTCAGCCTGAGGCCCTCAAGCACCCAAAGGGAGGAGAATCAACAGGTGCACACTCTGGGCCCATCCACCCAGGTGACTCTGGGAGTGTCCGACCCATCCAATTCCCCTCTTCCTGTGACCTCAGCAGCTCCAGCTCCACAGGCCGAGGAGGGAGGCACTGCCACACAGCAGGACCCCAAAAGCAGGCCGGAGCCCTCTAAGTCTTGGCCCTCCAGAGGACACCCACCAAAGTCATCACAGACAGGGTGTAGCCGTCAGCAGGCTGTCTCCACCTCCACTGTGGATGTTGGAGGAGCACCAGAATGTAGCGGCAGGGTTAGGAAGGTTAAGAAAATGTAATTGCACAGCCTAGGCATGGGTGTTAGTCACTTGAAGATAATGTTCACTTTGTTAATTAACTCCCTTGCCTATGGCTCCTTGTTCTGATGAGCAGTGTTCATGTCGCTCAGGGATGAAGCTTTGGTTCCTGCACAATATAAAGGCAGGTGTCTCAGTTCAGAGCCTCTTCTCTGTGCTTTGTGCAACCTCACCAGCTCACTGATGGTGCATCTTCACAATCACTGGTCACATCAGTCACTCCTGCACCTCGATGGGGCTTATCATTGCTGCCAGAATGTCCTGGGCTGGTGACACAGAGTTCCATCATTCTCTCTGTGCTCCCAGCACCTTTGAAATGCAGCTGCCCCCATCTCATCAGCATCTGTGTCCAGTGACTGTGGCCCTGAAGGGTTCAGCTCACAAAGGAAGCCATTAGATCAGGACAAATTAAAGTTTTCCCACTGCATCTCCATGATATGACCCTGTTCACAGATGCAAGTGAGGTGCCATCAGCCAGACAGGAGTCAGACATTCACATAAACCACATGAGGATCTATGGATTGTCCCCACTGCCTGTTGTCATCATCCTCCTGAATGTAGGGACTACGGGCATCCATGACAGGAGTTCTATCACAGAGGGTATGTGGGCTGCCATCAGCTGGACACGAGTCAAATGTTCACAGATACAATGCGAGGATCTATGGTGTCTCCTCACTGCATCTCGTCATCATCCTCCACAAATCTAGCACCAATGGGGACCTCCTCAGCGCTCCTGCCTCATCTGGCCAGTCTGATGGCCTCCTTACCCTCATCCCAATCGGTGTCCTCCTCATTAGAGGAGACGTGCAGCTCCTCCATCTCTCCCTCGGCCAGCTCCTCACCCTGTTGCAGCATCAGGTTGTAAAGGGCACAGGAAATGACGATGATGATGTGTGACACCCCCAGCGGACTGTATTGCAGGGTCCCACCAGACCAGTCCAGGCACCAGAGCATCGTTTTCAGCATCTCAATGGTTTGGTCCACCAAAGTGTGAGTTGCAGCATGAGCCTCATTATAGTGTCGCTCTGCTGCAGTCTGAGGCTGCTGCACGGGTGTCATCAGCCACAGCCTCTGTGGGTAGCCCTTGTCTTCGAGGAGCCAACCCTGCAGCTTCTGTGGACCCTGGAAGACTCCAGGGATCTGTGGCCGAATGAGAATGTAGGAGTCAGAGACACTCCCTGGAAACTGTGCACAGACCTGCAGGATGTGTTTCTGGTGGTCACACACCAGCTGCACATTCAGTGAATGGAATCCCTTGTGGTTGATCTAGTTAACCGTTTGTTGCCATGAAGATCTGAGCACCACGTGAGTGCAGTCGATGGAACCTTGCACTTGTAGGTTACCTGAGATATGGGCAAATCCCAGCACTCTTGCTTCCTGGCTTTCCTGATCCCGGGCAAAATGGACAAATTGTATGCCTTTGCTAAGATGGCGTCCGTGACTTCATGGATGCATTTGTGCATGGAGGCCTGCGATGTCCCACAGAGGTCATTGAGGAACCCGGAAAGGAGCTGCTGGTGTAAAAATTGAGCACCAGTTTCACTTTCACAGCCACTGGCAGTGGATGCCCTCCATGTTCCCCATGGTGCTAAATCCTGCAGCAGGTGGCAGATGTGACCAGCCAGTTCCCTGAACACGTGCAGTCTTCAGCGACACTTGTTCTCGGTCATCAGCAGGAATGACAAGTACTGTCTGTAGACCCTGGGTGTTGCTCGGCGCCAAACAGCGATAGCTCACTATGGCTCTTCAGAGGTGCATGCAGGAGCCCCAGACACCCCCTCTTCCTGAGGGTGCTGCTTGTCCCTCTCCCCAGACAGGTATCTCCATTGCTCTCTTCCCCTTCATCTCCACTCTCTGCAAGCCATGAGGCATACAGCGAGGTCACCAGACTACACGCTCCTGATGTAATCCTCCTGCAGGATGAAAGAGAAAGACACATGAGTTAGCATGGATGTACGAAGAACGTGTCTTGGTTAATCTTGAAGCCCTCTTAATGCATCCTGGAGAGTGCTGGCCATGACTTGGGTGGCCAGAGTTTAGTGCGCTGCATGGCTGCCCGAAACCCCACCCACTCTGCCCCACTCCACCCGACCGATTGGCAGCAGCTTTGCCCATTGGACTGCATGTTGTGCTCTCAGCTCAGGCACAGACATTCTCCTAACCCGCACTGCAAGGCTGCACTGTTAGCTTCAACCATGGGGGAGACTGGTCCAAACCGGGATGATGACTTTGCCATGGGCAGTGAGCACCTCCAGGAGTGACTGCTCCATGGCCAGATTTAGCGAGGAGATTGTACAACGTGTGCAGTCATCCAATAGTGCTGCAGTCCACTAAAATGCTCATTAGTTTGCAATCTGTGCCTAAGGGGGGGCAAGCTCTTGAGCATTTGGTGGCACTTTCAGGCCTCCGCATTTCTTGAGTGGGCAGATAAGCTAGAATCCCGATTCCAAGCATGTCAATGTGGCTGCGCCTGAACTGTCCCAGCTGCAGAAGAATGGTCACTTTATATAAGGTTTCTCTAATGCATAGCTGCTTCCCTCCCCCCTCCACCCACACGTGCTTCTGTGCTACCATCAACCACAGTGCAGCCCTTGCCCCCTCCATTCCCCCCCACCACCTCTGTCAGCCAGCCGGGAAAACACCCTCACCTGAATGCACAGAGCCCCAGCCTTCAGGTCCAATAGGTGACCCTTGCTAGCGCTGCACAATGTTACTGGGCACTCACCTGCGAGTTCCTCTCAAAGTACAGCTAGCCTGGTGAACACGTTATAAAAGCTGTTGGGAGACACGTTGACGTGTGCTCGAATGGTCCGGTGTTGGGGGGGGTTGGTTCTGGCAAGCGGGGTTTATAATGATATGCTGATGCATTACAATGAAGTCCCTAACGTGGGGCAGTGAGAAACATAGCCCGCCATTGACGGGTGGAGCGGAAAATTGCAAACTGGTCCCACGGCATCGTGAAACCTACTTTTGGCCTTCCTGCCAAATTGTCCACTCACGCTCGCCATAACGCCCGACACTAGTGGGCATGGAAAATTCCGCCCAGAGTGTTTTGGATTATTTTGTTACACAAAACACACAGAAGCTGGTCATGTGTTGAACGAATACTTCACATCCGTCTTCACCCAAGAGAATGAAGATGAAGATATCGAACTTGGGGAGAGAGACTGCGAGGTTCTTAAGCAAGTTGATACAGGGAGTGACAAGGTATTGGAGGTGTTGGCAGGCTTAAAAGTGGACAGATCTCCGGGTCCGGATGATTTGTGTCCCGGACTGCTGAGATTGAAGGGGCTCTGATCCAAATTTTTAATTCCTCTCTGGCCACGGGGGAGGTGCCAGAGGACTGGAGAACAGCTAATGTGGTTCTGCTAGGAAACTACAGGCCAGTGAGTCTCACGTCAGTGGTAGGGAAACTATTGGAGAAATTTCTAAAGGAAAGTATTTATCTCCACTTGGAGAGGCAAGGTTTGATCAGGGATAGTCAGCATGGCTTTGTCAGAGGGAGGTCAGGCCTAACAAATTTGATTGAATTTTTTGAGGAGGTGACCATGTGTGTAGATGAGGGTAGTGCAGTTGATGTAGTTTATATGGATTTCAGCAAAGTCTTTGACAAGGTCCCACATGGGAGACTTATAAAGAAGGCAAATGCACATGTTAATTTGATAAGGTGGATTCAAAATTGGCTTAGTTGTAGGAGACAGAGGGTGATGACAGAAGGATGCTTTAGTGACTGGAAGCCAGTGTCCAGTGGCGTACCACAGGGATCTGTGCTGGGTCCCCTATTATTTGTCATTTATATAAACGACATAGATGACTATGTGGGGGGTAGGATTAGTAAGTTTGAGGATGACACAAAGGTTGGCTGGGTGGTTAACAGTGAGGTTGAGTGTCTTGGGCTACAGGAAGATATAGACGGGATGGTCAAAAGGGCAGATAAGTGGCAGATGGAAATTAACCCTGAAAAGTGTGAGGTGATACACTTTGGAAGGAGTAATTTGACAAGGAAGTATTCAATGAACGTCATGGCACTAGGAAGTTCTGAGGAACAAAGGGACCTTGGCGTGTGTGTCCATAGATCTCTGAAGGCAGAGGGACATGTTAGTGGGGTGGTGAAAAAAGCATATGGGACACTTGCCTTTATCAATTGAGGCATAGATTACAAAAATCAGGGAGGTCATGTTGGAGTTGTATAGAACCTTGGTGAGGCCACAGCTGGAGTACTGTGTGCATTCTGGTCGCCACATTATAGGAAGGATGTGATTGCACTGGAGGGGGTGCAGAGGAGATTCACCAGGATGTTGCCTGGGATGAAACATTTAAGTTATGAAGAGAGGTTGGGTAGACTTGGGTTGTTTTCTCGGAGCAGAGAAGATTGAGGGACGACCTGATCGATGTGTACAAGATTATGAGGGGCATGGAGAGGGTGGATAGGGAGCAGCTGTTCCCCTTAGTTGAAGGGTCAGTCACGAGGGGGACATAAGTTCAAGGTGAGGGGCAGGAGGTTTAGGGGGGATGTGAGGAAAAGCTTTTTTACCCAGAGGGTGGTGACGGTCTGGAATGCGCTGCCTGGGAGGGTGGTGGAGGTGGGTTGCCTCACATCCTTTAAAAAGTACCCGGATGAACACTTGGCACATCATAACATTCAAGGCTATGGGCCAAGTGCTGGTAAATGGGATTAGGTAGGTGGGTCAGGTGTTTCTCACGTGTCGGTGCAGACTCGATGGGCCGAAGGGCCTCTTCTGCACTGTGAGATTCTGTGTGAAGTGAGGGACTGTATGCTTACCATACAGTGTGCCGTGGACACACTTTCAGATCACCTCTCAATTGATTAAAAGACTTTACCGGCCCAAGTTTTCATCCACGTGCACTAAATCTGAGGCAATAATTTGAACGTATTCGCTCCATTAACAAAAGAAGAAGACAACATGATTTAGCGAAGTGCTCGTTTATCACACTAAGTGTGGATGCTTCAAACAAAAAGGACCTGGATGAGCACTTGGCACGTCAAGTGCTTGTGCACTATTTCCTCCCGTGAAATTGATCTTAATTTGGACTTTTGTTCAGCGTTTTTCTGATTGAAGTCACTTGAATATGTCTGATTTTACCAGATGTCCTGCATTCAGCGGAGAGGAACATGGTCACCCTGTGTTACTGTGGCCTGTTACCTGGAATTAGCTGGAGTATAATGAGCAAGAGTGATGTAAGGGCATCAAATAATCTGCATTTTCAAATACAAATTAAATTCAGCCAGAGGTTAATGCTATCTTTAGAGCTCATCAATGAGTCTACCTTTTGTACAGAATCTTAGATACATCGAGGCAAAGATTGAAATTGTTTAAGAAAACCTTTTGCCTGCCATAGGTCTTGCGAAAGTACCTGCATACATTTTACCTGAGACTACTTTGCTGGATCTTCAGAATAACAAGATCAGAGAGCTGAAGGAAAATGATTTCAAAAATCTGAAAAACCTTCTGGTGAGTAAACAATCCCATTGATGAGAACGAGCCAGATATTTTACAATGTGATTTTCCCCTGACAACTGGGCAATAGCTGTGACTGGCTGTGACCTCTGGATGCTGCCTGGAAGTGGCTGACTGAAACAGAAAGCTCAGCTGGCCGAGACAGGGCCCAGAGGAGACAGGGACCCGCACACTGTGCATCCTCTCAGCCCTCATCAGGCAGTGGGCATCATGCGGGGCCCATAGGCCACACCAGGCGATGCTTAATGTAGAGTTGAACATACTGCGCATACCATCATCTTCCGAGGTGGGAAGACTGCCACTAATTTCACCCCCCCCCGCTAAAAAAACATTGGTAAACAACCCTAATGTTCATTCATGATGGGTCAGGTTTTGTTTCTCTCTAATTATATAAAGCTTTTGATCACTGAAATTATCCAAATACTATTATTTATTAAATATAGAGTTCAAAAGCCAATCCCAAGATGTATATCCAAATGGTTTCTTTGTATCATTTCTTAGAACCGGAGGTATTTACGCCACAGTAGGAGGCCATTCAGCCCATTGTTTTAGTGCCAGATCCTTGCTAGAGCAAGTCACAACTAATCCCATCGTTCTGCTCTTTCACCATACTCTTTTCTCTGCTTCAAATATTTATCCAATTTTCCCTGTGGTAAAGATTTTCACACTCTAAACTTCTCCAATGAAGATTGATTGATTCATCTATTTATTTATTTACTATTTTGAAATGTGTACCCTGAATTCAGTAGTAAAAAATCTACCCAGACTTCAGAGATTTTTCAGAAAACTAAATTAACCATTTATGAACAAAAGAAAAGATTTCAAGCACACATATAGGTCTACAAATTAGTACTATAATAACTCCTAAAACCCTAATTAATCTAGCTTCCAGTTACACCCCCTGTTAAGGCAATGGTTAAAAAAAGATGTAAACAGATCCAGACAAGTCAACACAATACCCTGGATAGGAGAATTCAAAGTTGCTTTTTCCAGCTTTGGTTTCTGTAGACAGCAGCTTAATGCACAATTACTGGAGGCTTTTCAAACTTCTGGTAGATCTCGAAATACCTTTCAACACACAGCCTCATTCTGCTTTATACATGTTTCTCCTTTTCAATGCAAGTTCTATTTTTCCCATGTCTTTGGAACTTTACCTTTCTCATAATGTAAATATTTTCATGGAGCTAATATTATCAATAACGTTTGGGAAAAATAAATAGACTGCTTGGCCTAGCTTCTCTGGTTAGGTGTGACATCTTACCATGTCTTTGAAATTCAAGCTACTCTGGTTTATCTAAAAATGCAAATTCTACACACCTCACATTCTAAAACTTCAGCCATATTTATGTATTTAGCATTTCAAACCTAGCTTCTTCTGATGAGTCAAAGCCTCCAGACCAGCTGTCCCCCCCACCCCCCCCCCCGCCCCACACCACCCCCCCCCCCCCCCCACACACACACACACACACACACACACAAACCATCAAAACCCTACTATTAACCAATTTTTAAATAAATGGTTCAATGAAGAGTGCAGGAGGACATGCCAGGAGCAGTACCAGGCATAACTGAAAATGAGGGGTCAACCTGGTGAAGCTATAAAACAGGGCTACTTGCATTCCAAACAACATAAGCAGCAAGTGATAGACAGAGCTAAGTGATCCCACAACCAACGGATCAGATCTAAGCTCTGCAGTCCTGCCACATCCAGTCGTAAATGGTGGTGGACAATTAAACAACTCACTGGAGGAGGATGCTCCACAAATATCCCCATCCTCAGTGATGGGGGAGCCCAGCACATCAGTGCAAAAGATAAGGCTGAAGCATTCACTACAATCTTCAGCCAGAAGTGCCGAGTGGATGATCCATCTCAGCCTCCTCCAGAAGGCCCCAGCATCACAGATGCCGATCTTCAGCCAATTCGATTCACCCCACATGATATCAAGAAACGACTGAAGGCACTGGATACTGAAAAGGCCATGGGCCCTGATAACATTGCGGCAATAGTACTGAATTCTTGTGTTCCAGAACTTGTCGTGCTCCTAGTCAAGCTGTTCCAGTACAGCCACAACACTGGCATCTACCTGGCTATGTGGAAAATTGCCCAGGTATGTCCTGTACACAAAAAGCAGGACAAATCCAACCCAGCCAATTACCGCCCCATCAGTCTACTCTCCATCATCATTAAAGTAATGGAAAGGGTCATCAACAGTACTATCAAGCAGCATTTGCTTAGCAATAACCTGCTCACCGACACCCAGTTTGGGTTCCGCCAGGGTCGCTCAGCTCCTGACCTCATTACAGCCTTGGTTCAAATATGGACAAAAGAGCTGAACTCCCGAGGTGAGGTGAGAGTGACTGCCCTTGTCATCAAGGCTCCATTTAACCAAGTGTGGCATTGAGAAGCCCAACAAAACTGGAGTCAATGGGAATCAGGGGAATATTCTCCACTGGATGGAGTCACACCTAGCAAAAAGGAAGATGGTTGTGGTTGTTGGAGGTCAGTCATCTCAGCTCCAGGACATCACTGCAGGAGTTCCTCAGGGTAGTGTCCTTGGTCCAACCATCTTCAGCTGGTTCCTCAATGTCCTTCCTTCCATCATAAGGTCAGAAGTGGGGATGTTCGCTGATGATTGCACAATGTTTAGCAACAATTGCGACTCCTCAGATACTGAAGCAGTCCATGTCCAAATGCAGCAAGACCTGGACAATATCCAGGCTTGGGCTGACAAATGGCAAGTAACATTTATGTCAGGCAATGACCATCTCCAAAAAGAGAGAATCCAACCATCACCCCTTGATGTTCAATGGCATTACCATCGCTGAATCCCCCAATATCAATATCCTGGGGGTTACCATTGACCAGAAACTGAACTAGACTAGCCATATAAATAATGTGGCTACAAGAGCAGGTCAGAGCCTAGGAATCATGTAATGAGTAACTCACCTCCTGCCTCCCCAAAGCCTGTCCACCATCTACAAATCACCAGTCAGGAGTGTGATGGAAAACTCCCCGTTTGTCTGGTTGAGTGCAACTCCTACAACACTCATGAAGCTGGACACCATCCAGCCCACTTGATTGGCACCACATCCACAAACATTCACTCCCTCCACCACTGACGCACAGTAGCAGCAGTGTGTAGCATCTACAAGATGCACTCAGGAATTCACCGAGACTCCTTAGACAGCATCTTCCAAACCTACGAACCACTACCACCTAGAAGAATAAGGGCAGCAGATAGATGGGAACACCACCGCAAGGAAGTTCCCTTCCAGCTCACTCATACTGACTTGGAAATATATCGCCGTTCCTTCACTGTCGCTGGGTAAAAGTCCTGGAGCTCCCTCCCTAACAGCACTGTGGGTGTACCTACACCACATGGACTGCAGCAGTTCAAGAAAGCAGCTCACCCCCACCTTCTCAAAGGCAACTAGGGATGGGCAATAAATGCTGGCCCAGCTAGTGAAGCTCACATCCCATGAATGAATTTTAAAAAATCACCATCATATTATGAAAATTATTATACTTTTGTGACCCCCCCCGCTTTGGAGAAAATGAGCTGTCATACTTTAAAAAGACGGCTTCATTTTCTTAACCCCTCTTACACTACCTTCTGTTCTTGTCTATATACTCAGACTATAACATTACCAGATGCATGCATTAACATAACAATATATACATATAAATCCTTGGTATCAACGGAAATCATTCCAGTCCCAATGTCCAGATTTTAAATGTCCAATTTCCCTTTAAGCTTTAAACTCTCGACAATGCATCTGCAATTCGATTTTCTCGTCTGGCTACATGTATAATCTGTAGATGAAATAATTACAGTAATACATTTTATCTGAATAGCCTTGCACTTTAGTCTCAAAATTTGTCCAGAAATTTTAAAGGATTGTGGTCTGTATAACATTTGTTTCTGATGAATTGTTTGCAACACCAGTCTCAAAAAGCTGCAAAGCTAACACCAGACCCAGAGTCTCCTTTTCAAACGTGAATATCTTCTCTGTCGTACATTCAACTTCCATGAAAAATACCCTGTCGGTTTCTTAATTCCAGTTTCATCTTCTTGGAATAGTGCGGCCCCAATGCCTGTATCGCTTGCGTCAATGGCCAACTTAAATTGCTTGGCATAATTGGGTACTGCCAAAACTGGTGTCATGGTCAATACGGTTTTAAACTGTCAAATGCCTTCTGACACTCCTGTGTCCATTAAAACTTCTTGCTCTTTTTTACTGGCTCAGTTAATGGCTAAACTCTCTTGGCTAAACCACTTGGCTAAAATTTGGCACAAATTTCTGGTACAACCCATTCATGCCCAGAAATCTCAAAACTTCTCATTTTGTTGTAGGCTCTGGGAAATCCATGATAGCCTTGACTTTCACATCTCTCAGAGCAATCTTACAATGTCCAATGGTATGGCCTAGATATGTAACTTGCGCTTTTGCAAATTCACTTTTAGCCAAGTTCATCACTAAATTGCCTTCTTGTAATTGACTAAATAATTCTTCCAGATGTTGTAAATGCTCCTTCCACACTTCACTGAAAATTATCAAGTGGTCAATATGAACAACACAATTGCCCAGTCCTGCAGCTACTTTATCTGTCAATCTTTGAAATGTTGCAGGTGCATTTTACATATCAGGTGGCATGACTTTAAACTGATATAGTCCATCTGGTGTCACAAAGGCCAATATCTCCATTGCTCTCTTTGATAACAGTGCTTGCCAATATCCTCTCAGTAAGTCAATCATTGCGATGAACTTTGATTGTCCCACTTTCTCAATACAATCTTCCAACCGCGGTATAGGATATGAATCTTCTTTTGTCACCGCATTCACCTTTCAATAGTCCACACATAGCCTTTGTGTTCCATTTGGTTTTGGTACCACCGCAATAGGCAAACTCTAGTTACTGCAACTAGACTCAATGGTGTAATTTTGAAGCATGAATTCAATTTCTTTCTGTACTGTGATAACTTTGCCAGATTTAATCTACAAGGATGTTACCTTAGCAAAAATGAAACTTCCACACTGTAGCTAAATTTGTCCTCCCCAGCTTATTCCCACAAATAGCTTTGTGTGATTGCAATAGCTTCTCCAAATCACTTCGACACTTGTTTGGAAGGTAATTCAATATTGCATTTAAATTTTCAAGTACCCCCTCATTATCCAATTTGATTATATAGATATTAGAATCCTTCATTTCTACCTCTTTCTCCTTATCTACCATCACTAATACCTTCTTTTGTTCCTCTTCCTGCCAAAGTGCTTTTTAAGCAAATCTACATGGCACACCCTCAGTTTATTTCTTCTATCTGGAGTATTTATTAAATAAGTTACTTCACTCAGTTTCTTTTCAATCCTATAAGGCCCACTGAACCTTGTCTTTAATGAGTCACCCAGTACTGGTAAGAGAACTAACATTTTTTTTTCTCCAGCAACAAAACTATAAGCCATGGCTCTCCTTTCTGCTTTCACTTTCATCACTTGCTGTGATATCTTGAAATGCACCCTAGCCAACTCACATGCTCTGTCCAATCTTTCTCTGAAGTTTGATACATAATCAAGGAGAGAAGTTTCTGAATTTTGACCCACCAATTTTTCATGAATCAATTTTGGTGGTCCCCTTACCTCATGACCATAGACTAATTCAAAAGGACTAAATCCTGTCAATGCATTAGAAACATCCCTAGTAGCAAGTAGGAGAATGGAATTCCCCTATCCTAATCCTGTGGATAGTCCTGACTATATGCCGTCATCATAGTTTAAAGTTTGACGCCATCTTTCCAAAGCCCCATGTGATTAAGAACGGTAAGCTGTTGACTTAAACTGTTTTATCCCCAAACTGTTCATTACTTCCGAAAATAGCTGTGACATGAAATTTGAACCATGATCTAATAGTATTTCTCTTGGTAAACCATACCTCGTAAAAAGTTCGGTCAACTCTTCCACAGTTCTCTTTGTTGTAATATTTCTCAAAGGTAATACCTTAGGAAACCTTGTAGCTACATTCATTATTGTCGATGAGTACTGATTTCCACTTTTAGTCTTAGGAAGTAGTCCTACACAATCAATCATGATCCTAGCGAAAGTTTCTTCAAATGCTTGAATTGGAATTAAAGGTGCCAGCTTAATCACTGCTTGTGGTTTCCCTATCACCTGACATATGTGACATGTTCTACAGAATTTAACTACATCTCTATTTAATGCATGCCAATAAAAATATTTTTTGTATTTTTACCTGTGTCTTTCTATTTCTTAAATGTCCCCCAATTGGAATTTCATGAGATATTCTTAGTATCTCATTTCGATATCCAAATGACATAACAATCTGATGTACTTCCCTCCAGTTTTCATCTGCTGAAACTTGACACGGTCACCACTTTCACATTAACACATTACCTTTAAGGTAATAACATTCTGGAATACATTCTGCCTCTGTTTCTGAGTAAGCTGTCTGATATAAATGTTTTATTTGTGGAATCTTTTTCTGTAACTCTACCAAATACCTTGACCTAAAAACCTGAGCTGCATTCTTCTCCATTCTCCCTTCCTGAACAATCCTATTAAAGACAGCATCAGCTAATTGAATTTCAACAATTCCTCCATGCTTTCAACTTCCTCTCCTTCCTGTTTCAACCTATGAGCTTGTGAGCTGGTTACCACACAATCCAGAAACAATCCAGGACACTCTTTCTGCAATGCTTCTGTTGAGAACATCTCTACAGGCTGCTCAACTACCATAGGCATCACCCACATCTGTGACCCAGCTATATTAATACCTAAAATAAATTGAACCCCTGCAATGTACAATTCTTCCACTACTCCAATAATCATCTCAACCATTTTCCACTTATTCTTTAAATTTACCTTGCAAAATGGAATAGGTTAGCATCTCCATGACCCCAACTTATTATCATCTGTTCCTGCAATACCCTATCTGAACAACGAATTTCACTATCCCACAACATTAAGGATTAACCTGTGTCTCTTAAAATTTTGATATCTTTCCATACCCCACCCTGTACACATGGAAAGACTTCCCTTCACACACAAAACCTTTAAACATTTCTGCTACATACTCCCCAGAACTCCTTTGGGTGAATTGTGAACACATTCCCACTTCTTTAATGATCATTGATTCTCCCTGTTTTACTTGTACACAAACCATTGGCTTTTCATCTGCCTGAATCTCAGACCTCGGGGTGCTTTAACTTCCAGAACTTTTCTGCATCCCGATAATTCCAATAGATTTTCCCTATAATTTCCAACACACTGACTTCATGTGCTCTACTTTATTACAATAAAAACATCTCAATTTTCGAGTGTCATTTCTAACCTCAGCATCTTCTTTTTTAGTCTGAGAAAAAACTTCTTTGGAATTTCCACTAACTCCTTCTCTTCCCTGACTAGGCACCTTCCTTTTACCTTCCCACTTTTTATCCTTCTCTGATCTAAAAGGATGATAAAAAAAGATTTAGGTCTATGAACTAACTCATAATCATCAGCTATCTCTGCTGCTTGTCTTACCATTTTAACCCTTTGTTTCTCCACGAGTTATCATTATTGAAGGAATTGAATCTTTAAATTTCTCCAGAAGTATTACTTCTCTAAGAGTTGCATATGTTGTCTCTATCTTTAATACACATATCCACCAGTCAAAATTACTTTGTTTTACTCTCTCAAACTCAGTATGTGTTTGCACAGGCTGTTTTCTCATATTCCTAAATTTCTGCCTTTATGCCTCAGGAACCAACTCATTTGCACTTAACTACATCTTAGTCCACTGACATTTCTTCTAACAGTGAAGCATCAACCTCATGTGCTCTACCCACCAACCTAGATTGTAACAACAATGTCCAGTTTTCTTGTGGCCTTTTCATCTGTTTAGCTGTCTTCTCATATGAAATAAAGAACATCTCCATATCTTTTTCTTTAAACTTTGGAAGAGCTTGTACAAACTTAAACATCTCCCCATTGGGTTCTAGGTTAATGGTTTTTTCATCGTCAGAACTTTCCTCAGCTTCTGATGTTTCTTTTTCAAAATCCAGCTTTTTAATCCAATACTCTGTCTCTTTCCTTCTTTCTTTCCTCCATTGCTAACTTTTCCCTCTGGAGATCAAATTTTTTCATTTCCATTTCTTTGTGAAATCTCTCTTTTTCTCTTCCTTTTTCTGCTGCCTCTAGTTCCAGTTTTTTTCATTTCCTTTGCTTGTTCAAATTCAAGCTTCTTTATTTCTAATGGAAGTCTCACTACCTCCAGCTGTGACTCACTAGTGTCAGGTACCACTTCCAACTTTAAAAACTATGCTATCACTTCAACTATATCTGCTTTCTTTGTCCCTACAGGTAACCTCAACTGCAACTTATCCACCAACTCTGGTAACTTGCCCTTAGATATTTTTTGTAACCCAATCAGAGTTACATCCTTCTATTTCCAAAAAAGTTATAGCCATGGGTAGTACAGCCATTTTTGCAGTCCCACCACTCTTAAAAATCCCTCACACCAACTCCTGAATTCAAAGTGCTTCTCATGTGTGCAACCCTATGATTCACCAGCTCCAAACCAATCAATGGGCAGAATTTTCTGCCTATCGGGCAGGTGGACCGGGAGTGGGCGTAGGTGGGCACGGGCCCGATCGGCGCCCTCGATTGTGTCCACGCCGCCATCTTACATGGACGGGCCAATTAAGGCCTGCCCTGCATGACACATGCCCAGAAGCGCTAAGCGCTCCCTGTGTGGGTCTGTCTGAGTCAGGAGGGTGCTGTTTCACGCATGCACGCAAAAGAGCACAGGAATCTCTCTGAGGCACGGAGCTGCCTCAGGGAGATTAGTTTTAAGTCCAAAAAGCAAAATAAAGTAGCGAGAAAATTTTTTGACATGTCCCCTCATGTGAGTCTGTCACATGAGCTGGGACGCGTGCATTAATTTCAATAAACATTTTTGTCAAAATTTAAAATCATTCATGAAAACTCATCCTGTTCGTGGATGAGGTTCCATGAAAAATGCGAAGGCCGCCTGGGCTCTTTGCCTGCCCCCCCAACAACATTAAGGTTGGATGGGCAGCTCTATTAATTATTTTAATTGAGAGTTAAATGGCCTTAATAGGCCTTTGACAGTTCGGTGAGTGTGCAGCTGACTTGTGTGCACACCTGCCGAACTGAAAGTCTGAATGATGCGCCATGACATCAGGACACACACCCGACATCACCAAGCAACATTTTATGCCTTTACGTCTCGGCAAGCGAGCCTTGTCCCCGCTTTCCAAGCCAAAGATTCATCCCAAGGAATTTCAAATATCTTGCAAAGAGCCCCCAATTTATGATGCAGCAGATGATGTGTGCCAGGATCAAATCCATGAGAGAAATTTGATCACACAGTCACAACAGTTTTGCAGTTTGTATTTTATTTTGGGATGTGTGCCCTGAATTCAGTAGTAATAAGTTCACCTAGACGTCAGAGATTTTTTAGAAAACTAAATTAACTATTTATTAACAAAAGAAAAGATTTCAAGCACGTACATAGGTCTACAAATTACCACTATGATAGCTCCTAAAATTCTAATTAATCTGGCTTCCATTTATACTCCCATTAAGGCAACTGTAAAAAAAAACTTAAACAGATCCAGGCAAGTCAATACAATACCCTGGACAGTAGAATTCAAAGTGGCTTTGAATTTCCCAGCTTCGATTTCTGTAGACAGCAGCTTAATGCACAATTAATAGAGGCTTTTCAAATTTATGGTAGATCTGAAATGCCTTTCAACACACAGCCTCATTCTGCTTTGTACATGTTTCTCCCTTTTAATGCAAATTCCATTGTTTGCATATTGGGAAAAATAAACACACTGCTTGGCCTAGCTCCTCTGGCCAGGTGTAACATCCTACCATCTCTTTGAAATTCAAACTACTCTGATTTATCTAAAAATGCAAATTCTCCTTACCTCATATCCTAAAAGTTCAGCTATGTTTACATATTTAGCATTTTAAACCTAGCTACTTTTGATGAGTTAAATCCTCCAGATCAGCTGTCTACAATTCAATTAAATTCTACAAACACACACACACACAGACAAACTATCAAAACCCCACTATTAACTTACTTTTACAATAAATCACAATAATACTTTTATACTTACACTTAATTATACTTTTGTGACAATTTCACAAGTAAGTATAATAAAATAAACAATATTTTTATGGAAGTGCATAGGGAGCAGAAGTTTTTCTTTAATGTGTGAGCTAAGTGTCAGCAATGATTCAGTGGTAGCACTCTCACAGAAGGTTGTGAGCGCAAGTCCCGCCCCAGAGATTTGTGCACATAATCTGGGCTGACACTTGAGTGCAGTACCGAGGGAGTGTTGCACTGTTAGAGGTGCCGATTTTCAGATGAAATGTTAAACCAAAGCTCTGTCTGCTCTCTAGGGTGGGTGTAAAAGATCTGATGGCACTTTTTTGAAAAGGGTGGAGGAATCTTGGCCAATACTTATCCTTCCAATATACTCACTGAAACAGAGTAGCTGGCCATTGGTACTTATTTGTGGGATCTTGCTGTGCTGAAATAGGCTGCCAGCTTTCCTAAATAACAACAGTGCTAACACTGCAAAAGCATTTATTGGCTGCAAAACGCATTGGCATGTCTTGAGATTTCATAGCGCATAATATGAAATGCAACATCTTTCTTCTGGGAAAATTTTATAAGGTATACATTGAAGGAACACACATGATTTTCTGATATTCACTGGCAATGAATGAGAGTCCCTACTGTCACTGCTCACTCACAAAATTACACTCTTGTCTGTTCCTGAATTCTCAATTCATTTTCTCTCTGTTTGTTTCTAATTTAATTTAGATTTTAATTCTTGTGAACAACAGGCTGCAGAGGATCCACCCCAAGGCCTTTTCCTCACTTCACAATCTCAGACGGCTGTATCTTTCCAAGAATCTAATCAGTAGCGTTCCAGAGAACATGCCAAAGACTCTTCTTGAACTCCACATATGTGACAACAAAATTAACTATGTGAAAAAGGAACCCTTTGACGGAATGTCCAACATGTTTGCTCTCGGTATGAAAAATTCTGAATCGTGTGTGAATATCTTTCATCAAATAATAGGATATTAAGGAAGAATTATTTGTTAGAAAAGACCTTCAAATTCATGTTAATTGTAATTGTCAGTGAATTATGTTAAACTTTAATGTGGGAGAGCCATATGGGAACTTTTTAAACTCAAACCTCTGCATCATTGACCAGATACTAGTTTTAAAAAAATGTAAAGTGTTGTTTTCATGTCAATATTATCAGTCATACCATCAGTGCAATTGTTCAACCTGCCTGTAAAATTAAACAGTTCAGATAGATAGGCTGGAGGCATTTTCACCATCTTTCACTGTTGATCCTCTCACAGGAATGAATCATTCCTAACAACCTGGCAATAGGTTTTGAAGAAGCACTGGAATATTGGTGACTGATTATAGTTTTAATTTATGGACCTGTTTGGAAAAGGTTCTTCATTTATCCTCTTTTCTTCATTCTGATAGTCTGACGCTTGTGGTACTGCACATTTGCAGTCAATTTTTGAGGTTTCTATCTTAAATAGGCCCTATCTCCTGCTTTATACTGCTTGTGTGGAGCAGGAAAATCCATTCTGTTGGTCAACCCTTCTCATGGTTACAACTGATCATTGATTTGTATCTTTCCTTCTGACAATAAATATATTTATCTCACCTTGCTGGTTGATTTGGCAAGAAGAATTTTTTCCCTTCAAACTGCCTTTCAATTGGCAACCTGAGAAATATGCTCCAATATTGCTTTTCATTCTGGAAAGACACAATTTATCTTGTAGGAATTTGATTTATCCATTTTGGTTTACATAACGGTTCATAACAGATAATATCTGTACTAGCTGGTGGGTGTCAGAGTCAGAATAATAGTCAAATCTAATTAGGTCATTTGGATTACTGGAGATTAGAAAATCAGGTACTCAATGAAATCCCGTGGTTCGAGTCCGAGTGGAAATATGGAACAGTCATCAACGGAATGCGGCCAACTGGGTTGTATAACGTTAATTGTAACATTAGGTCAGGATCTTAGAAATTCTGCACTGCTATCATCTCAATTATCAGCTACCTTTCTTCACAAATAAAATGAATTGGATTGAATCCATGATTGTTTGAATTGCACATAGTGTGTTGAAAGAAGCAACTCAGTGTCCTGCATTATATTTTCTCAAAAAATCTATTGTGCCCTAACCTGGGAAGGATGTTAAGGCTCTGGAGAGGGTACAGATCAGGGGTGAGAGGCTTTAATTATGAAAAAAAGACTAAAGGAACTTTTCTTTTCGCCCTTAGAACAGTGCATGAGGAAACCTGATTGAATTGTTCAAATTTGATTTAAACAGAAAAATATTATTTCCATTGTTAGGTAAATCTGTAACAATGGAAAATATCTTTAGAACCATCCTCAAAAGAACAAGGGAGAGGATGAGAGAATGATTTTGTATAAATAGTCATTAAAACATGGAATGTCCTTCCGGAAATAGTGACAGAAGGAAAATCCACAATAGCCCCTAAAATGGAAGTTGAGAGATATTTGAAAACTAAAGAAAAATGTCAAAGGTTTGAATAATGCAACCAAGTGGTTAACTCATTCAGAAAACTGACAGACAAAATGGCCCAACTGGTCATCCTCCATGTTGTCAAATTCTAAGTGGTACATAAAATAGGTTCAAAGCTGGGAAAATAAAAATATACATTGAAAAGTTTTTGTTATGAAAATGTATAATTTTAAGTTGAATTCATGCGTATATTTGTGTGTTAAGAAAAGTAAAAATGATTTCAGGTTCATTTAGGTTTTGTTTATAAACCTTGGTGCCTCGGAGCCTGGATTGTGGCTTAAAGGTTTTAGGCTTTTTGGGTTTGTTTGTATATATACATTTTAATGAAGTTTTACAACTCCTGAATTGAAAGAGATGGGTTGAAAGGCATTAAAAGTTCAATGATTTTGGAAACAAAACATGAAGTAGAAAAGCTTTACTGTTGCCTCGCGACAGAGATCCAGTGATATGGACAGATGGAAAGACAGGAGTTGCGAGGGGGAGAGGTCAGAGTGTGTGTGTGTCAGAGAGAGCAGACAGGGATTTTTAAGCTCTATGAGAAGAAAAGCTACAAGACTATTGGGACAGTAGTTAACTGAATACATCAGTTATAGGACTCTGTAAAATGATCAGTTCAGCAGAGGTGTTACTGAAATACTGGGTTTAGGGAGCTCATTTGTTTGCTCTCGGTTGAAGAAACAGTGGGTTTAGAGTGACGTCTTTGGGTGCCCTGGGGAGAGATGTGAGTTGCGTGAGAAGCACCAAGTGAATGCTCAGGAATTCACTCAAAGATAACAATTTGCAACTATGCCAGTTCCAAGCGAGAAGCTTTTGTGTCAAGCTATTGGTAACTCTTCACTGGTTTCTGTGTCTGTAAAGATATTGCTGGGATAAAGGAATAGTGGGAATTTGAATCATCATCTTGTGTTTGTATTGATACTTTTCCAACTTTTTTTCCTGATGTAGTATAGTTCATTTATTCTTGTTTTAATAAATATTTTATTCTTTGTATTTAAAGTTTATCAGCAGACTCCTGTGAATATGTTCAGTAACTTATGTCCATGGATTATCTTTAAAAAGTTAGGATCTATCAAGCCAGGTTTCACCCTGGGATCTGACTTGTCCAGTATTAAGATCAACTGGGATCGTAACACTTTACTTTCCTAATCTCTATAGAATTAAGTAGAAATCCACTGATGCCAAAAGGAATTGAAAAGGGAGCCTTTCAAGGATTGAAAATGCTGTCATATCTCCGGATTACTGAGACAGGACTTTCTGAAATTCCGAAAGGTGAGGGATGTTTTTATCTAACTTCCCAAAATAATTTGTAATATTTTGAGACTAAAGTGGTCAAGAGTTCACGATTTCCGATGACACAGCTGAATTAAATCTTCAGTATTTAAACCTCTTGCTTGTAACTACAGTAATGGAAGGGCCCTGTAGTATTATGTAAGTCATAAACTAATATGCTAATATGTTCTCACTCCTCCTTTCGATTTGTTTCCAAGACCTGCCAAGTTCAATATCTGAGATGCATCTCGACCGCAATAAAATTCTCAAAGTGGAAGTGGATGACTTCAAAAACCTCAGCACTTTGGTCAGGTGCAGTATTTAAAATCAACTCTGAAATGCAATATTTGAAATAAAAACAGGAAAAGCTGCAAAATGCTCAGCAGGTCAGGTAACATTGTGAAGAGAGAAAAACCAAGTTAACGTTTCAGGACTGATGACCTTTCATCAGAACTTAATCCGGAATCCCCAGCTCTGCTGTTGCTTGAATTTAACCCCACAGCTATTTTAAAGTGAAAGTATGCATACTTCTTCCAAGATTGTTTAAAAGATAAAGGGAAATGGAAAAGTACTCTCCAAAAATTGAACATGCCTTAAAGGAGGAGCAATCATATTTAAACAAAGGAAACTCACATTTGATCTTAATTTCTAGCTTGCAGTGGAGATTGCAATTAAACTCTGATCTTCAGCTTTCACAGTTCCCTCACTAAACAGTTAAATTCTCAAGTTTCCCTGATGTGCCCCCATCCATTTATTTACATAGCAAAGTCAAGACACCAGTATCCCATTTCTGGGGATGGTGAAATATTTACTCATGTCTATCACATTGTCACTTGTGCTGACCAAGAATTACAGGAATGTCTAAAGCAATAGGGTTAATAGCTGGGGCTCACTGATCAGCTATAAAACACTTCAGCCATGCGTTCCAGTCCATTCTGATGGTGTGATCAATTCAAAAAGTAATTAATGATCAGGCAACACGTAAGTATTTTTAAAAAATTGTCTAGAAATTGACTGCACTTTCCAACTTCGGACATTCACTTGTCCTGAAATTTCTGGTAATTAGGTAACAGTTTCTAAATGTTAGTCCACGGTGTGAATTTTTTGCCTCTTTCCTCCTTTTCTTTGTGATGTAATCTCATAAACCCTAGCATAATGAAAATTTCTAACCATTTTAATGTAATCCTAATGGAACAGGGCTGCCAATCCCAAAGGGCACAGAGTGGAAAGTGGGCATGACTCAGGATTAGGCTAGACTGCAATGTTGAACAGTTTGCTAATATTTATCGTCTATGAAGCTACAGAACCCACTGTAGGTAAGGAGCTGCTGGTCCATCCAGCTTGTTCCACTAGTTGTGGTGCCCAATCCATCATAATACATACTTCTCAGTCACCTGAGACTGTGTCATCTCCTGGGAGAGGAGGGAAACCAGTTAGGAAGTATAAAAGGAGTCCTTGAGGAATGCAGGGGAAACAAAACTGAACATTCATCTCTGATCCTTGTAGGTAATCCAAACTGGTCCATGAGGTCACATTGGCTCTGATTAATGCAAGAAGATATTTATCTTCTTACAACCTCTGTAGAGACCGATAACTTTTAAAAAGAGCTTCGAATTTCCCGTTATTAGCTAAAAGAATGACCAGACAAGATTTTGAATTTTTAAACATTTTCTGTAACAAATGACTCAAAAATCCCACTATTGCTAAAACACTATTTTCGTTTTGTGGCAACTTGTACTTTGAATGACAGAAAGACAATTCTTCTTTATACTTATCACGCATTGTAACCTCCACAGAATTATAGCCCTTCTAGTGTACAGTTCACAATTGTTCCCAGCTTCCAATGAGTTGCTTCCTGTTTACTTTCCCAGCTGGATAGCTTCTAATCACAGAACTGACTTTCACTGTGAGGGTTACAGTACAGATTCCTTCCCACTAGCCCAGGCTAGTAGGCAAATCCTCTGGCCTCCTTCAAATCTTCATGAACTCAGTCACTTCAAATTGAGAACAAGCTCCTACCTGCTTTCTGCATAGTGAACAACCGCGTCAGCGTTTTCTCTGCTTCAGGTTCAGGACTGACTGCCTCAATCTCTTGCTCTTTGTCCACAGAGGTCTGCAGACCACACCAAACAATCTGCTACCTGTGATATTCATGGATTGCTAGGGAAGCCTGTAACCTGGTATCAATAATGGTTTCCTCTGTCCTCTTTCTCATGGTAACATGAAACATATTAACCTTGTATCTAGGTAGAAATGCTAATTAGCTGTATTCATCTTGGAAGTAAATGGATAGTTTATAGCACAACTGTTTACAATCGAATACTAGTAACACCTTGCTGGGACTTTCAGAATCTCAGGGTCTACTCATGGGGCAGAATCTTCTGCCTGTTGGGCGGGCCAGTCAGGAGTGGGCACAGGTGGGTGCAGAGCCATTCATCACCTGTGATTGGCTGCGCACCGCCATTTTATGTGGGCGGGCCAATTAAGCGCTCAGCGCTACCTGTGCGGATGGGGGGAGGAGAGAGAGTCTGGGCATACACGCGAAAGAGCACAGAAATCTCCCTGAGGCACAGATCTGCCTCAGGGAGATAAAGTTCACTTTTAAAATTTGTAAAAAAGGGGAGGTAAAAATTATTCAGACATGTCCCCTCATGTAACAATGTCACATGAGCTGGGATATGCTTATGAAAGTGTCAAAAAAAATTTTATTCATTTAATAAAACCTTCATGAACCCGCCCGTGGATGTGGTTTCATGCAAATTGCGAAGGCCTCTTGGGCTTTTCACCTGCCTGAAGCTAGCCTTAAGGTTGGATGGGCAGCCCTATCAATTTGGTTAATTAGTTTATTAATGGCCTTAACAGGCCTTTGACAGTTTGGCGGGTGCGCAGCCGACTCCAGTGTGTGCCCGCCAAACAGAAGATCAGAATGACGGGCAGCGACGAGAAAATTCTGCCCATGATATACTCAGCGACTGCCACCATCGTCTCCAAGCAGGTACATCTTGTGCCTTCTTCTCAGTAAAACAGCCTGAGGCCTCCTTTGAATCTCTAATAATCAGACCAGTAAAGATTAATGTCAGGCAGACTACAGGGCAGGTCACATGACCCTCTTCATTTACCTAGATTTAAAACTACAGTCCCAAAACATAACAATATTATAAACCCCATAATGGTAACAACATCCTATACAAGGTCATCTCTACCCTAGATAGATATAGGCCAAGATCTTGCTTGAAGGGATTCAATGAATCAGCACAAGAGCAGGCAGCCTGTCTCACAGGTACATCATTCTCCGGGAAAAGAAGAACCGCTTCACGTCTGACCTAGTTCTGCCCTTACGTTACACGTCTAGATGAACGTGAGGAATGGCCTCTGGGCACAATACAGTTTTTATGGTGGTGTGTAGTTTACCAATCACAGCAGACATTAACAAAGATGAGAGTAGACCAGGCCTGAGACAGATGTTGGGATCCATTCATTTTTGACATGTTACGTTGTGATGCTGCTGATCCAAGAATGATGCAGCTTAAAAACAAAAACAGATGTTAAAGCCTTTCAGAAAATCACAATTGTGCATGTGGGAAGTTTGGTGCACACACAGCTATGATCTAGAAAATGTTTTAAAGTGCACGAGGTAAAGCAACCGACGGTAATTATGCCTAAATACAAACAAATACAATCTTATTTAAGTTTAGCTGCTCAGAATTTAGCTTGGACCCAGAACAATTTGGGTTAGTTAAGGATAAAATCCCTCAAATCCTGATCTGCCAGTGTAAGTGCAACATGTGGAACACCCAGCCATTCCCAGTTGCACTGATACCTTCCCAGGCCACAGGTACCGGGCCAGCTTCAGGGACAGGATGGGCTGCCACTGCTTAAAAGTGCTCAACAAAGGCACTGACCCCGATTGAGGCCTGGTAAATTGGAGCAACTCAATGCCATTTTCAAGCATGTAAGTGAGTCCCAGAAAAGACCTTTTCTATAAAAAAACCACTTATGCTTTTTTTCAGTTCCCAACAGAACTAGTTATTTCTCACCCAGGTGGTGGTGGGGGTCTGAAACTCACTGCCTGAAAGGGTAGTAAAGACATAAACTCTCAACTCATTGAAAAGGTGTCTGGTTTATGCACCTCAAGTGCCATAATCTGCAGGGCTACTGATCGAAAGCTGAAAGGTGGGAATAGGCCGGGTATCTCGTTTTTTTCAGCCGATGCATACATGATGATCCCAGTGGCCTCTTTCTGTGCCATAAACTTTCTGTGATTCTATGAGTTTAAAGAGACTTCGGTTGAAGATAATCAATATTTTTAGGATCAATTATCTTTGCTTGGAAAAGATGCTTTTTCCCCTTTATTCTTTCATGGGTTACAGGCATCTCTTATCCATCCCTAAATGCCCTTTAAACTGAGTGGCTATTTCAGAGTCAACCACATTGCTGTGGGTCTGGAGTCACATGTAGGCCAGACCAGGTAAGGGTGGCAGATTTCCTTCCCTGAAGGACATTAGTGAACCAGATGGATTTTTAGCCACAATTTCATGGTCACCATCACTGAGACTAGCTCTCCATACTCCAGATTTATTAATCGGATTAATTTCCCACCAACTGTTATGAGATTTGAATCCATGTCCCCAGACCATTTGCCTAGAACTCTGGATTACTAGCCCAATGATATTACCACTACCCCACCATCTCCCTCTTTCAATAGGGATTATCATTCTTAAGATTTCCCAGGAACTCACTTAGACAGGGTATTTTTGTATGTCTGCTACCCCAGCACCTCCCCACCAGAATTTAAAGGGACACTGCAATTACTTTACATAAAATCAGATTCCATCACAAATTCTTCACCCACTCCAGGCAGGAGTCTTTTTTTCTATTCTTCTCCAAAACAGGAATCCCAAGCCCTATGTTGCCATCCATATTAGCTGAACATTCCATTTGAGGTCCTTTTTTTGCCCTAGGGGATTGTTTCCCCTTAAAGTGAACAGGATTCTTTGGGATTCCCATGGATGGAGGGGAGCTTCGATAAGGCAGTGCCATAGAACCATTCACAGGACACTCCCAATATTCCAAATGACTAATCTGCCCATCACTTAGTAAGGAAGTTGTCTTGAGTTTTCACAGCAATGTGCTGCCCAGATCTCCTTATGCTTCTCATCTCTTTCTTTTACTCTTTGCAGGTTGAGGCTGAGTTCCAACAAAATCAGGTATTTTGCGAATAAGACTCTCAGCCACATGCCAAACCTCCAGGATCTCCACTTGGACAACAATAGGCTGTTCGCCATTCCTCCAGGCCTACCACAGCACAAAAACATCATGGTAAGGTGCTGACATTCAGGAGGTGAAATGGGTGATGTTAGATTGAGAGACCAGTTTTCCCTAAGTTTTCCATAAGGCTTTACCTTATGACAGTGAGGGAAGTGAGGTCTTGATTGCCTGTTTTGTCTGCTTATGGAGGCCTGAAAAGATGGAAAGGAACCAGCTTACTCCTCCAAACATAAAACCAATTTGTTAAACTCTGAGAGACAGATTTTTTTGACTGAGTTAAAGTATTTAGACATTCCTGTCTGCCCCTCTGATCAAGCTTAAATAGGTGACATGCATGCAATTACTTTTTCTATCTTGGAATCTTAAAAGGCTGGAATGTGATTGGGACTTACATGGGAGAACACCAAGGATCATCAGGCACCTTAGCTTTTTGTCAGAACATTTCATAGAATCTTACAGCACAAAAGAAGGCTATTTGGCTTATCCTGCCTGTGCCAGTTATTTGAAAACACTATCGGCTCCCTGCTCTTTCTCCTTAACCCTGCAAATTTTTCTGCTTTTTTTCTTATTTTCAATAACATATCCAATTGCCCTTTGAAAATTACAATTGAATTTTCTTTCTTTACCCTTTCAGGCAGCCCTGTCCAGATCAAAATAACTGAATGCATAAAGAAACCTCTCCTCATATCACCACTCGTTCTTCTAACAATGATCTTAAATCTGTGTCCTCTGTTACCAATCCCCTGCCAATTGAAACAGTTTCTTCTTATTTATCAATCAAAGCCCTCCATAATTTTGGACACTTCTATTAATTCCCTCCTTAAATAATGAATCCTTTACTATCACAGTCGTAGAGCAAAGTTTTACAATCACTTCACTGGATAATTGCATGACAAGGTTGTAACAAATTAATATTTACTTGGTAAATGTTTTCCAAATTATGATTTTCCAAAGAACCGAGTGGGAAGTGGGGGTTGTGGAGGCAAATTGTCTTCTTCAGGGTGACATTCTGGCAGAAGGGGACTTCCTCAGAGCTAGTGCCCAGGGCCTACACCATAGCAAACATAAGGGCCAAGAAGAGATGTCTGGTGGCCTAGTCCCTATCTCACATGGAGGGCTGAGAAGGAGAGGGCAACTGCAGTCCTAAAGGGGGTTGGGGAAAGGGAAATCCCACTTGCAAGGTGGCAATAGGCCTCATCATCACATTTGCCTGTTGTTTCTGCCATGTTTCCACCCAATTTTGGTTGAGTTTGCCAATGTTGAACAGCCTGCAGCTATTATCTAGGTTTATGAATGAAGAATGACCAATTAGGCATGATGGAAGTTGGAAAGCAGGGCCTGTGGAAATATTTCACTGCCTTGAGACAAAGATGAAAAAATATGTAGGGGAGCTTTTGATTACATTGCCTTAAAAAATACAAATGAAAAAATTAATGAGTCCAGAAATAGCTGAGAAAACAAGAATTTGAAGGTGATTACTAGCCTGTTTGTTGCCCTTGTCTCACTTTCGAAGTATGTGGCAAGGAATCTCTAAAGATGTTGAAAGCCAGCTCGCTTCCTCCTGGTGTATTCTGGAACATGAAGAGAAGAGCAAGAGTAGGCCATTCAGCCCCTCCAGCTTGTCCTGCTATTCAAGTAGGTCATGGCTGATCTGTACCTTAACTTCCTTTACCCACATTTGCTCCAGACCCCTCGATACATTTACTCAACAGAAATCAGTGATCTAAGTCTTTAAAAAATCAATTGACTGACGCTCCACAGCCTTGTGAGCAGAGACTTCCTGATTTCCATTATTCTTTGTTCCTAGTTTCCCTCTAAAATAGCATAGCTCCAGTTTTAAAATTATGGCTTCCTGTTTAGAATCCTTTCACTATGATAAATAGTTTCCCCATATCTAACCAATTGAATCTCTATCATTTTCAAGACTTAAATTAGATTACCCCTTAACCTTCTAAGAAAATCCAAACCGAATTTATGCAACCTATCCTCATAATTTAATCTTGGTAGCATTCTGGTAAATCTGTCCTGTACCCACTTCCGAGGCCAATATACTATTTTTGAGGTTCAGAGTCCAAAACTGAGCAGAGTTTTCCAGATGGAGTCTGGCCAAAGCTCTGTTCAATTAAGTTTAATTATCACTTTGTTGCTTTTGTAAGATTATCCCTCAATCTTCTCAATTCAAAGGTATCGAAGCTACATTTCTGCCCTGGTATAATTTTGCTTCCCTTGGGTTTCTCACTGATTGAACTTACTGAGGAAGGAGATGAAAAACTATCAACCTTGTAGTCTGCTTTTGGCTTTTCTGATTTGTGTGAAATCCAAATGGTGACTTTGCATTTTCACCACATGAAAAACACTTTTGTTTTTCTCTGCTGCAAAACACTTCAGACTCTTTTGGCTCATGAACAAAACAGATACTCATTGTTTTGCTTTTATAGGAATCAAAAATCTGTGCAAAGTTTTATGATGTAGGTGTAGAGATTTAGAGTACCATTCCAGGCCACAGTGAATGAGTGGTAATGTCCTCA
The DNA here is from genome assembly GCF_017639515.1 of Carcharodon carcharias. Classification (NCBI taxonomy): domain Eukaryota; kingdom Metazoa; phylum Chordata; class Chondrichthyes; order Lamniformes; family Lamnidae; genus Carcharodon; species Carcharodon carcharias. The sequence goes on along the minus strand of NC_054475.1, from coordinate 1,616,155 downwards.
TGAGAAAAATATTCAATATCTCAAGCTGTGTTTCTTCAACACCCAGAAACTTGTTGTTCTTGCCACCTGGCAGAGGGTGTTGTTTGTGAATAAATGATCGAACCAAGAATGAGGAAAGCCGTGCAGTCAATATTCATTCAAGTATTTAAAGAGATCCTAACAGCCTCCCATCCGTAACATCCAACTGCATCTTGAAATATTCCATTGTTCTTGGCTCCACTACTCTGTCTGGAAGTTTATTCCACACATTAATCAGCTTTGTTTGAAAGGATTTCTTGAATAATTCCAAAGCTGACCTTTTTTATTTAAACCAGAGATTCTTCATTCTACGCTCCCAGTTTGATTATTCTGGATTAACTTTTGCTATACTATTAACAAAACCTTTAGAAGATTGCATCTCAGTGTTTTCCTTTCCAGACTGCAAAGCTCAAGTTATTCCAGTCTGTTGTTGTAACTCAGATCCCTGATAATGTTTTGTAGCATTGCCCTGAATCCTTAAAAATGCCTCTTTTGGTTCCTGGCAACCAGAACTGAATGCATTACTCAAGGTGGGGCCTGATCAGAGCATTGGACAGTGTTACACTTGTGAGGTTTATAAGATTATGTTTTGGAACTGTAGCTTTAAATTTAAGGTAAATGAAGGGCATCATGTAATCTGCTCTGAAGTCTGTCTGACAATAAGTCTGGGTGGTTTGATTGTTGGAGATCAAAGGATGGCTGAGGTTGTTTTATGAGGAAGTAGGTGCAAAGATGGAGGTGGAGACAATGGCAGCAGTCTCTGAATTCACAATGGGTATACTCTGATCTCCCAAAGTCCAAGGAATGTGTTGAGGGTATCAACTTGTAAACTGTTGTGCTGTGAACTTCAAAGATGAAAGCAAGTTAGGGTCAAGAATAGCTAATCAGCATTTCTACCTGGATGCAAGATTAATGTCTTTCATGTTGCCATGGGGAAGATGACATTTTTGAGATCAGGTTACAGGCTTCCCTACAAGCCAATGAATATCACAGGTAGCAGTTCTGTGTGGCCAGCAGAGAGAAGGAGCTGTTTTTGGATTTTGAGCTACCATAGCTGGATGCAGGAGGGTGAAGGTCTCTAGTCAAAGAGACACAGCCTGTGGCCATCTAAGGATTCCGGGAGATTTGTCCTGGCATGACCAGGGGGAAGAAGAATCATCATCAGAACAGGCTTTACTACTAATGGTGGATTTAAGAAACACTGAAAACTGAGGAATGCACCTGGATACAGCCACTCGAAGTTACAACTTGGTGAAACAGGGATACAGGAGACCATTGGAAGCAGGGATCAAATGTGAACTGTTTGCTATAAGGACTGTAATTCCATGGAGAGTGAGATGTGTGATAAGTATAAAAAGGGAATGAACCTTTCCATAGTATAAAGTATAAATTGCTTACCAAAAGAAAATAGTGTTTGTTGTAAAGTGCTATTTTATTCATTTGTTACAGTAAATGTTTTAAAATGTGAAATCTTGTACCATTCTTTTGACTCGTAACTGGACATTTCAATTTCTTTTTAAAAGTTATCAGTCTCTATCAAGATGGTAACAACAGTCTGACCATAACCTCCTCTGATTTGTATACTACTGTTTTAGCTATGTTGTTTAGCACAATGCCAGCTGAAGCTCAGTGATAGCTTTCAGCCTCTAAGTCAGAAGGTTGTGGATTCAAGTCCTATTCCAGAGACTTAAGAATAAACATATAGGCTGACAGTCCAGTGCAGTGCTCAAGGAGAGTTCCATTGTCAAAGGTGCCAATATTTAGATAAGACATTAAAGCAAGAGTCTGTCTACTTTTTCATGTAAAAGTTCCTATGATGCTATTTTGAAGAAGATCAGGAGAGTTATCTCTGATGTCTTGGTTAATATTTATCCCCCAACAACATCAGTAAAACAGATTTTCTGATCATTATTTGTTATTTATGGGATTGTGCTGTGTTCACAATGGCTACCATCCTTCCTCCATTTAAACAATTAACTATAAAGCACTTTGGGATGTCCTGAGATCATTAAAGACCCTTCATAAATGCAATTCCTTATTCTTTGCTTTGGTTGCACATCATTCGTGTCAAGACTACTAAGACTTCTTCGGCTCTTTCAGTTTCATCCTTAATTATTTCAACACCACTTGTGGAATGTGCGTGTGGTCAAGTTTTCTATGCAATGTGTACTAGGTAGATTTATACTAGGAGGGTACAGTGAAAAGTTTGTCATTCTGTTTCAAAATAATGAGGAGTCTGGACAGAGTAAAGAGGGAGATACTGTTCCTATTGCCATAAGGATCGAGAACCCGAGGACATAGCTTTAATATGAATGGCAAAAGCACCAAAGGTGACATGTGAAAATGCTTTTGTGCACAGCAAGTGGTAAGGATCTGGAGTGCACTGCCTGACAGTATGGTGAGGCATATTCAATCGTGGTTTTCAAAAGGGAATTGGATAACTATCTGAAGAAACAAAATTGCACGTTGAATTGCTCCTGCATAGATACAATGGGCCGAGCGGCCTCCTGTAACCTTTCTAGAATTCTGTAAACGTATTTCACAATCCCTGATAAATGTTGAGTTCTGTTTTTGCATTTTGTTGGAAGTAATTAATATGTTCAGAATTCATTGGGTTTAATTTTATTTAATTATTATTTAATTATAATTATTAATTATTTAATTATTCAAATTACAGGCCCTCTATCTCAATGACAACCAGATAGCTCATTTAAAAGGTGGTGACTTTTGTCCTCAGATTGATGATCCAATGAAGAGCCCATACAGCAGGATCAGCCTGTACGGGAATCCTATTCCATACTGGGAAATTGAGCCTGGAGTTTTCCGCTGTGCTTTAGACTGGATATTTATCCAATTGGAGAGACCCAACTAAAGCCTCATTATGAATAAGGACTGAAATTGGTGCCAGATACCCAATTCCAGATCACTTACTTCCATTTGAACAGTTGTCTTCCTTAATCAAACTGCTGAATAGCGAATATGAAAGTAAAATATAGCAGCAACATTTTCCTTTTACACTCACGACGTTCATTCTGCTACTAGTTTAAGTGGATTTTTTTTCACCATTTTTTATACGTTTACCATTTCTTGAGTCAATATTGTACACGGGCATGTTCTGCATCATGTACTGTAATATGCACAAATAACGAGTTCATAAAGAGCAAGCTTTCTTTTGCAGTTTGCATAATAAAAATGTTACAGAAAGTCCATATTGATATTATGGTATTATTTGATGGTAAATAGTCTATTTAATGTATCATGCATTTATTATCACCATCATTCTGTCAGCAATAACACCAGGTACACAATACTCTAGAATTCTTCAGGGTTTAGCGGTCTGCATTAAGAAGAGGGGATTGCTACAATCAAAGTGCTGAGCCAATGATGATATGTATGGTACTGCATGCTCCAACACGACAAAGCTGTAAGTGCCAAAGATTTGAAGAAAGTCACATGAATTTGCACAGCATCTTGGCAGCAGTGAATGTAAAGTATTGTTTAAGCTCTGAAGATGATGAAAAGGAGGGTGGGGGTTATTTCTTCATATTTGGAACAGAAGAATAAAATGCACTTAAAGACAGTCTCCTATGTAATTTTAAGCAGAACTGGCTCAGTTCTTCAATCGAAAGAGGGAGGAACAAGGGAATTATTTTGTTCCAATTTGAATTTAATTCCAGATTATAGAGACACATAAGTGCATGATTGATCTTGTTGAGTCTGTTCCATAGAATCTTAAAGGGCTAGAGGCTATTCAGCTAATCATGCCGGTGCTAGGTCATTGAAAGAGCTGTTTAATCAGTCCCTCTCCCTCACTGTTTCCACATGAAACCTGTTATTTACACAGATCCAACCAACACCTAACGTGTTCAATCTTTCATTTTGGTAATAAACACAAGGCATTGCTGATCAGCCACATCAAACTTCAAGGCCAGAATCTTCGGGTCAGCAACTGGGGGTGAACCCCACTCGCCAACGCATAAAATGACGCGCGGTGACATCCGGCATGTATCCACAAACGGGATGAGGTTTCATGAAGGTTTTTAAACTTTAATAAAAATTTTCAATAAAATTCATAGACATGTCCCAGCTCATGTGATACTGTCACATGAGGGGACATGTCTTAAGAATTTTTTTTTTCCCTTTATTTAAATTTTTAAATATCAAATTGACCTCTGGGAAGCATCTCTGTGCCCGGGGAGATTCCTGCACTCGTTCACGCGCATGCCCTGAATCAGCCTCCTCCCCCCCACCCACACAGGGAGTGCTCAGCGCTCCTGGGTACGCGTCACGCTGGGCGGGCCTTAATTGGCCCTCCCACATAATATGGCAGTGCCCAGCTGATCGGCGCAGGCGCTCCCGCCCAACCCCCACCCCCCCGACAGAGAGAAAATTCTCCCCCAAAATAATGAGGAAAATTGCAATTTTTTTCTCATGGGCTATTTTGATCCAGATACAAAGTGCCACATTATGTAGAACCCTGTACATTATTGTACGGTCTCTGTATGTCCCAGTATATTCAACATTGCATTTTCAACACTCTGGTTGATTCAGTAACTAGTTGACTGAGACATACCAGGAAAGCTCTCAGTCTGAGCTGGGACATGTCTATAAATTTTATTGAAAATTTTTATTAAAGTTTAAAAACCTTCATGAAACCTCGTCCCACCCGTGGATGAGGTTTCATGATAAATGCGAAGGCCTCTTGGGCTCTTCACCTGCCCCCCAGCCTTAAGGTTGGACTGACAGTTCAGTTAATTATTTTAATTGCTGTTTAAATGGCCTCAATAGGCCTTTGACAGTTCGGGGGGCATGTAGCCGACTCCAGTGTGTGCCCACCAAACTGGAGATCTGGATGAGGTGCAGTGACGTCGGGATACATGCCGGATGTCACCGAGCATCATTTTATGCGTTGGCGAGTGGGGTTCACCCCCAGTTGCTGACCCGAAGATTCTGGCCTTGAAGTTTGGTGTGGCTGATCAGCAATGCCTTGTGTTTATTACCAAAATGAAAGATTGAACACGTTAGGTGTTGGTTGGATCTGTGTAAATAACAGGTTTCAGGTGGAAACAGTGAGGGAGAGGGACTGATTAAACAGCTCTTTCAATGACCTAGCACGGAAATTCCCCCTTCCCGAGACTAAGTGCGGTGACGGACGGGTTTTGTGGTGTGAACCCCGTTGGGTGGCAGGGTGGGAAGTTGCACCTGATTTCACGTTCGGAAGCTCATTAGTTATGCATTGGCAAGTAGCTCTCTGAAACACAAGGCAGGGTGGATAGATACGTCCGTCCTGTGATCCCTAATGGGATTGAAGGTCCGGGCGCCAAATTTAAATGCCACCTGAATACATACATTACTCTCAGTGGGTCAGCAGGGTGTCAGGAAACATCTTGGTGTGACTGCACTGTGGAGTAAAGCTGCTCTGAGATTCTGCAATGATTGCCTTGAGGCCCTTATCCATGGGGTCTATCGGCAGTGGGATGTCCTCTACCCGAGAGATTGCTCCAGGATGCCCACCAGCCTCACCTTGCCAGCCTGGGAATTGGTTGCAAGGGAGGTCAGGGCATTGGGCACCCACCCGAGAAACACAATCCCGCCAAGAAGAGGATGAATGATCTCATCCACTCCGAAAAGGCTAAGTCAACCTTCAGCTCACTCTAATCTCACACTCTCAGAATGGTATCATGCACTCAAAGGGTTACGCTGCTCAGGGATATCACACAATATTAACAGGGGACACATCAGCAATGATTATCTCACCGACACTTTAACATCACCAGCATCTCCTCTATCTTGCTGCACAAACCCCATGCTCAGCCCTTACCGGGGAGAGCTCAGCACACACAGCGGGCACGCGTGCTTCCCAATCTCTGCTCCATCTCTTCTCATTATGTCCCATCCCTTTTATCTTTATTCAGGCTAAGCTCTTCCACAACCACAGGGTCGTATCCCAGATGGGAGAAGAGATGGTCGACACCCAGGAGCTGACCCACGTTGAGGAGGATGCTGCCAAGTTGGCGGGCGAGGATAGGGATCATTCCTCTGGGGAAGGTGAGATCAGCCTCTCCCAGCAAGCCAGTAGGAATGAGCCCTCCATGAGTTGACCACATCCTGATAATCACAATGAATGACAGGCAAGGTTGCATTCTGCCTGCTTATGAACAAAATCTATCTTCTCTCTCTTACAGGCACCAACAGGCTCAGACAAACCACCAGAGCTACTGTGAGCCCCAACCCTCAGGCTACCTCAGAGGAGGATGCTCAGGATGCATCAGAGGAAGAACCATCACTGTGTTCACCTGGACCCTCCAACAGCGCAGGGTCATGGACCGAGATTAGTCTCGGGGAACACTTCGCTGACACAGCTCCACAACAGCCGGAGGTGGTGACAGCTCAAGTCTTTGGCACTTCGAGAACTGCTGGAGATCAGGCACCCACCGAATCTGAGTCAGATGATGTGCCTCTGCAAACAGCCTTCTCAAATATGCTGGAGATGCAATGACAGGTGGCAGAAAATCAGGCAGAGGTCCTAGAGGCAGTCAGCAGCTGGAGCAAAGGATGGAGTGGTCTGTCCGTGTTCTGTCTGATGTTGTGTCTGCAACTTGCAGGTGCCTTGAGGTCCCTATGGGAAGGGTGGAAGCTGTCTTAGGGACCTTGGTGCCAGATTTACGCTCGGACCTGCACTTCACCACTACAGACATTGGTGGGATCCATCAGTGGCTATGCAAGAGAGGGGTGGGACACATTGACCTTTCATCATGAGCCCCTTCTCCTTGAGGAGTTAGGCAGGAGCCCTCGGGCACCCACAGGGAGGAGAAGCAGCAGCCGGAAACCCCGAGGCCATCCACCAAGTGTCTCTGAGAGCACCCAGCTGATCCCTATCACCCCTGCCTGTGACCCCACCACCTCCAGCTCCACAGGCTGAGGAGGGTGAACCTGCCCCACAGCAGGAGACCCAAAGTAGACCAGCACCCCCCAGGTCTTACCGCTCTAGAGGATGCCTGCCAAAACCATCAAAGACAATAAGATATCGCAGTCTGCAGGCTGCCTCCACCTTCACTACAGATGTTGGGGATGTGGCGGTGAGGTTAGAAAAATTAAGAAACTTTGACATTACTTCTGGATGACAGGTGTTCAATCACTGTATATATAATGCTGCTGTGTAAATACATTTGCTGTTTGTGAGAATGATCTCATCATTTGAAAGCATTGCACATACATATCCTTTGCCCTCTTTTTGCGAGGGTGGGCCCTGCTCCCACTAAGAGTTCACCTCCATTTGTGAGATTCACCTTCATGTGATGTGTAGCTGAGTCATGATAGTTACTCGACCTTTGTGTTATGTGAGGGAGATATGTCAAACTCTTTACTGGAAATGTCTGCAAAATGCATTCGTAACTTCTACTCCTTACAAGACGACATGGAGTTGGAGGTGCTCAATAGCATTGACGGGGTAACTGTAATTGTTTCTCATAATGAGAAGGCTGGCCATCATTGGCAGTGCCAAAGTATGAGACCTGCAGCCTTGATGGTCTCGGCAACCATGTGCACATCTCAGTGTCCTGTCCGCTAAAAGTTTCTCATTAAGGTGGTGACAACTGCATCAAGTCCTTTAGCGCAGTGTTTGTGCTGTAATGCTTTACCTTCCCAGAGTGAATGGATACAGGGATCGCTGCTGACATTTCCAAAGATTAGACCACGCTCTAATCGTGAGGGTTGGAGGTGCGAGTCCGAATGCTGAACTTGCTCTTGATGCTCCTGGTTGTAAAGGCCTTTCAGTGCACTGGCCTGGCACTAAGGGACAGAAGGAATGTGGCCATGTCCCACTGCCTGCACCTTACTCCTTCTGGATTCTTGTGACTATCAATGTGACATGGGCACATCTTCTACATCGTGTTTCTCTGATAACCTCCTCACGTGGAAACTGAGCCCCATCTCCCTCTTCAGGTTCCTGCCCTTCCTGCTCTTCATTGTCCGAGGAGCCTTCAGCCTGATCCATGCCTCGGTTCCCATTTGAAGCACCAGTTTGTGAAGGGGCAACAGACCATGATTATACTGGACACCATCTGTGCAAAGAGTACTGCAGAGCTGCACCTGAGCGGTCCAAACATTGAGAGACATCTTCATGATGCCAATGGTCTGCTTGATGATTGGTCATATCGACCTATGCACTGCATTGTATCTCTCCTCTGAGGCATTCTGAGGACGATGCACGGGTGTCATGAGCCATCATTTGAGCACGTTTCCATTATTCCCAAGCAGCCACCCCTTAATCGCTGAAGCCCTTTGAATATGTGAGGCACCTGGGAGTAACTCAGGATGTAGGAGACATGGGAACTCCCAGGGTACCTGGCACAAACATGCATGATGTGCTTCTGATGATCGTACACCAGTTGAATGTTCATGGAGTGGAACCCTTTCCTGTTAATGAACACCAGCGGCTGCTGCCCTGGAGCCTCAAAGCCACATGTGTGCAAACGATTACACCCTGTACTGTAGGGAAGTCTGACATGGCTGCAAATCCCAGAAATCTAGCAGCCTGGCTAGCTTCATCGAGTGTGAACATCACATAATGATGAGCCTTAATGTAGGGGGCATTGGTCATCTCCTTGATACATTTGTGTGTTGAGTTGGATGAGATGCCACATAAGTCTTCGGTGGATCCCTGGCACAATCCACAGGCAAATAGATTGAGCGCAGCAGTGACATTCAAGGACACTGTTAGGGGATTGTCATTCATCTCCAGATAGGAAAGTTTCTTTGGTACACCCTTGGTTGTGCGAATCGCCTCTGTGGGATGAGACTAACCTCCTCATCCTCTTGGTGTTGCTGGGGTTCCCCTGGATCATGGGCCTCAGGCCAGGCCTCCTTTCAAAACTGCACTAAGCCGCTCTGTGCCCTTCTCCTCAATCGATCACTGCCACCAAGAAGGCAATATTGAGCACAGGCTCCATTATTCAATCCCCCTCCCTTTGGACTGCAACAAATTAATGAATATTGAGCAAATTTAGTAGACCTCCCATTTGCAAACAGAAAGCTGTTGTCATACACTCGAGCTGCATCTGTGCTACCAGCTTTATGCTGATGTAGTCTTCCAGCTGAGGTGCAAACTCAGAACCAGGTGACCAAGATGTCAATCCTGATACTTGCCATCTCAATCCTACAGAGGATGGAAGAGGTTTGGATGCATTCATGAAATGTGCCACCTTACCAAAGACACCCCTGCAATCTCTGATCTGGTACGCTGATCAAGTTCAACTTGCACATGAGCAATGACTGGATGCCCTTTGGCCTGTTATCCATGCCAATTGAGAAAGCACATGAAAGGCTTTCATTAATGATCTGGCAGATATGCAGTAGCTGTGCCTCCTAAATGGGTGCCTGCATTCTCTATTATTACATTCCTCTCTGTTAATGCTCAACTGGAGCCAATGACTCATGCAGTCTCTATTTAAAACACAAGAAAGGCAATGGCTCCATTTGAACATTCTCAAGGAAGTCTTCCTGTTTTCTTTCAACTCTAATTCTATTTCAATGTTGTGACTCTAAGCAGTTTGAGGGTGCCCCTTTGAAAGGGCCCCTGAGTCCAGCTGTGACCTCTGCCCACACTGCCTCAGGTCCTCTTGCAGATTCTTTTCCAGTTTCAATTTCAAACTACACAACAACTTTGGGCTGTATTTTTAATTTGAGACCAGCTTTTACTCTCCCTCCCCATCAATGTTTGGATCTTTCCCATCTTCCTGCTATCTCACGACATGCAGGTAGAGCTCCCTCCAGTTATTCTCCCTAGTATCCCTGGATTCCATTGCATTGTGAATGCATGCAAATGGCATTCCCAACACGGATCAGAGGGAAACCTGACCCACTATTAGCCGGCCATGAATGTGGTGAGGGGAAAATTCCGAATTGATTTCCCGCAGGTGGGATTGATTTTTGGGCTGGAATTTTCCAGCACCCCCCCCACCCCCCCGCCACACCCCACAATAGGTTCCTCCACAGTGGGGCTGACGAGTGATTGAAATCTTAGTTCACATCTAGCCTTGGCCTCTCTCCAAATTTTCCATTCCCACCCGACACGAAACCCGTTGCTGGGAGGATTGGAAAATTTCACCCTGGATCTGTGTTTGATCCCAAACAGGGATCATTGGGGATTATATAAAAGGTGCCATTGGTTTTGAAAAATTAGCCAGGGTTCCCTGCTCCTGATCACTACCTAGCACCCCAGCTGCAAGTGTACCTGAGTGCACATTGGGTGTAAACAGGATTGATCTGGTTTGGAATGGCCTATTGCTGCACACTGTCAAGGCTCACAGTTCAATAACAACAATTCCAGTGAGGTGCTCATTGAGTTGTCAAAAAAGACTTTCATTTATAAAGCACATTTCATCATAGCACATCTCAAAGTACAGCCAATGCACCCAAGCAAAGAGTTAGTGCCCAGAGAAGGTGATAGAGAGTAAAAGAAAGCCATAATGCTCAGGATTTTAAATCGTGACCTGATGTAGGATCAGGTAAAATTATACCTCATTACTTCAACTTATAACTTTTAACTTCGACTGCTAGAAAGCAGCATAGACTGGGAAATCCCTTGGAGCTAGATTCCCCTACTGCACCCCCACCTCCCCAACGTCGCCCCTGTAACTTTGTTTACACATGAAGGCAGAGTTACAGCAGCTCCGAGGGATTCATATCAATTTTATTACGTGTCTCAGAAGCAGCTCAAAGCACATTGTGTGCAATGAATACTTTTCAAATGCAGTAACTGTTGTGAAGGATGAAACAAAAGGATAGTCTGTGAGGAGCAATGTCAGAGCAGCTGAGATGGAAAGATATATCGTGTCATGAAAATATAATGATTTTCATAATATTTTTGTGATTTATTGTAAAGGTAGGTTAATAGTGGGGTGTGGATTTGTTTCTCTGTGTGTGTGTGTGTGTGGGAAAGGGGTGGGGAAGGCTTAATTGAATGGGAGACAGCTGTGTCTGGAGCTTTTGAGTTATCAGAAGGGAAGCTAGGTTTCAAATGTTAAATACTTAAACATGGCTGAAGTTTTAGAATGTGAGGTGTAAGGAAAATTTGCATTTTTAGATAAATTACAGTAGTTTTGATTTCAAAGAGATGGTAGGATGTTACACCTAGCTAAAAGAAGCTAAGTCAAACAGTGTGTTTATTTTTCCCAAAGGTTACTGATAATATGAATACTATGAAAGGTTTATATTATGAGAAAAGTAAAGTTGCAAAAACATTGGAACAATGGAATTTACATTAAAAAGGGAGAACCATGTTTAAAGAGTTGAGGTTGAGTGTAAGGGGGAAGGCATTCTAAGATCCAACACAAGTGTGAAATGCCTTCAGCCTTTATGTATCAAGTTGCTGCAGGAACTGAAGCTAAGAAAACTCACTTTGAATTCCACTGTCCAGGGTATGGTGTTGCTTTGCCTGGGTCTGTTGAAATGTATTTGTTTTTACTGTTGCCTTAATGGAGGTGTAACAGGGAGCCAGATTAATTAGGGTTTTAGGAGTTATTATAGACTTAATTTGTAGAGCTATGCATATGCTTAAAATCTTTTCTTTTATTAGTAAATGTTTAATTTAGTCTTGTAAAAAAAACACTTTGAATTCTTGGTGGACTTATTACTACTGAATTCAAGGCACGCATTTCAAAATAAAATACAAATTGCAAAACAGTTGTGGCAGCTGTTTCAAGTTTCCCTCTGGGAGTCGAGCAGCTCAGCATTTCCCATCCGCTGGGCCAGAACACTTGAGATTCACAGATAAGACTATGACCTAATCATTATAGCTGGTGATGCAAACTGGAGACAGGCTTGACACTTCTGTATACAGGACCCAGGAAAGGGCACAGAATCACAATATATGATTAACCCGCATCTGTTGCTTCTGATGCAGGTTGCTGACTAATTGAAATGACGGTAGTGTGCAGCCAGTGCTAAGCATGCTCTGGAGTGGCGGCACATCTCAGCAGGAGATGCAACATAGTGACAAGTAGCACAAGTTAAAACTAGCCTGCACTACTATAGACCTGCACCTGCACTATCTGCACCTCTTAAAGGGAAGCTGCGCTGTGACTGCAGCAGATGCTGGAAGTCATTGTACAACTGATTCTGACCTGGGGGAGAGACAGAACGAATGGCACAACATGGCAGAGATCCAACCATGATGCAGTGTCTTTTGGCCAATGCCCCAGTTTCTATTGCAGCACCAGCAGAAGCCACCCAACGTCCGAGTGCTCCAATGGAAACTCAGTTTGCTGCCATGACAGCTCGGACTGCCGCCATTGTCTCTGTGGATATCAGCATTCGAAGGGGCTTTCAGGAGTTCAGCAACCTGCTCTCCAATGTATTGCTAGGATTGCTGGGGTGCTGCCTCAGGGAAGCTTACTTCCGGTAGACACCCCATATACAGGCACCAGTACCCTCACCAAAATGGCATCTAGCACAGCTAGCACCAGAAGTGTGAGTGCAGCCATGTACACGATTTTGGGGGCAAAACAGCAGTGATCATGCTGAAGAAATGGACACTATAGAGCAGACTATCATGCAACCATTTCCTTTTCAGCTTGCATAATGCAAGCTTTTCTTTTAAGTTGTTAATGGCTAAACTAAAGAGGGAGGAAGATTACATGAATCCAGTAAGTGTTCACCAGCTAAGATTGCATATAATTTCAGGTCTGTATCTTCAAAAGGTAAAAGTTCCTTGAGAAATGCCAATAAAATTGTGCAAAACCTCTTCTTAAACATGGAAGCAAAACAAAATTAAGCCAAGTACAACGAATGAGCCCTCGGCATGTTGCTTCCCATAGTGTTCACGTGCATAAAGATTGATTTACCTCAGGAAGTATAGAGTCAGCATTACTGTTAACACAGGTTTCTGTAAAATCAAACTGGCCAGTTCAAAACTCAGTCAAGCATTGAAGCCTTTTAGAGTTGGCCGAGCTTTCAATTAATCTTGAGGGTGCTTTTCACTTTCCACCCTGGTGAGAAACAGATGGTATCAGTTTGGCTGCCTGCTTACACACTCCACTCCATTTTCCTATCATATTTTTATAGCAAATCAGGCAAGATAAATAATGGGCAACCAATCTACTACCATTACTTTGGACTTTGTACCTTTATTTAATTAAGGCAACAGACTCCTTGCAAAGTTCAAAGAGAAGAATTCTAATGCATCCTTAAAGCCAGGATAAAACGCATTCCGTAGGTTAAATGTTATCACACAAGAACTGGACCAGTCTTTTTGCATTGAGTCCATGCACAGGAAACCTGGAATATTCTGGAAGGCTTCTAAGGCTGATCTAACTGATTGCATGTTCACATGGTTGTACTTGTTTAAAGATTCTATTCTAACATGTTATAGTGTGTTGTTTCAGAATAAAACGGTACAAAAAGGAAAAGAAAATCCAAAGTGATTGAAAGAAAGAAACTATCAGCAAATTGAGGGGTGAAGGTGGGATTTCCAACTGCCACACCCCACCCTCAGGAGCTGCCAGTCAATCAGATTGGCCGGCAGCTCCAGCTCCAGCAATCCCATCAGCGCAAAGAGCGTATTAGTAGGCCCAGGCCTGGAATGCAAGCAGGACCAAGGAGAAAGGCCCATGAACCCCAGAGCAAGGTAAGTCTGAGGTTCTGCATGGGGAGGGTGAGGGCAGCTTAGGGAGGGGGGGTGGGGTGATAGCCATTGTCTACTTATAATGAGAATTGACAGAGATTTTGGGCGGAATTCTCCCAAACTGAAACCACATGCGATGACTGGTTGTTTCAGCCGTGCCTAGCCCGCCATCCATAATGGTGGCAACTTGTGCTTGGTTCTGCACTTGGAGCCTCACTAATTATGCAGAGGCGCGTTTTACTCTGAATCACCTGACGGGTTGGGAGCTGATTTGTCCGCCTGCCATCAGCTGGAGGGTTCGAAGGTCCGGGCGCCATATTTAAACGCCAGTCCAACACATGATCTCAGTCTCTCCAGCTCACCAGAGATACCTGCAACCCATAAGACAAAGGCCGAGAGCCTCAGCACGAAGTCTGCAACCCCGCTTCACCCACCAGGACCTCCAGGCTTTGGCCGGAGAGGTGCAGGAACAAAGGCACATGCTCTACCCCATGGATAGCTGCAGGAAGCAGAGCAGCCTCATCTCTCAGATATGGGACATCGTAGTGGAGCAGGCCAGAATGGCTAACATCCATTCCTGAAGTGCCACCCAGTGCAGGAAGGATGAATGATCTCATTCATCATTCAACACCCTCCAATATCAAACTCTCATCATGGCATCATGCACTCAAACAGTTACTCTCTTCAGGGATCTCACGCAACCAGTAGCGGGAGACACGTGTCAACACTCATTCTCTGAACGAGACTTTCACATCAGCATCATCCCATCTGTCATGTTGCTCACACTCCATCCTCTGGCCTTTCTGGGGATAGCTCACCACACACAGGGGCCATGGATCTCACCCAAGCTCTGCTCCATCCCATCTCACCACAGGCCTTTCTTTCTTCTTTATACAGGCCAAGCTGGCGCACAACAGGCGAGAGAGATCACAGACCGGGGAAGGGATGTCCGACATCATTGCCCTCACTGAGTTAAAGGAGGCTGCAGCCCAGCTGGCTGGGGGAGGACAGGGATCGCTCCTGTGGGGAAGGGGAGATTGGCCTCTCCCACCAACCCAGCACGGATCACAACTCCGTCACTTCATCAAATCCTGACTTTCACACTGAATCACATGCAGTCCTATGAAGATCATGCTCATTAACTGAAACTCTCTTTTCTATTTTCTAACAAAAGCACATTGAGACTCCCAAGCCATTCCAGCACTACCAGGGCGCACCCCCGGGTCTCATCCGAGGAGGGAGCTCTGAAGAACTGTCCTGGCGCTCACACACACCCTTCACCAGCTCAGAGACACACACGTCGGTGGGGCACAGCTGTAGATTAGGCTCGGGCTCACTTTCTGGGGAACAGCTCACTGACACGTCCCCACAGCAGTCGGAGGCAGGGACAGCCTAGGTCCCAGGCACTCGGAGGGCTGCTGGAGTCCAGCCCCCTGAGTCAGATGATGAGCTTCTAGAAGTGGCCACTGACTCAATGCCAGGTTTGCGACAATAGGCAGCGGAATATCTGGCAGAGATTTGGCAGTCACTCAGAAGACTAGAGCAAACGATGGAGGAGTCCGTCTGCGTTCTGCCTGATGTCGTGGCTCCGACATGCAAGCGCCTCGATGTCACCATGGGAAGGCTGGAGACCACCATGGAGACCTTGGTCCAGTGGGTCTTGCTGGATTTGTGCTTGGTCCTGCACTCCATGGCCACACGCCCTAAGGGCATATGGGGAAGAGGCACCTTGGCCTCCTTCCAGGTACATCATCTCCTGCAGGAACCAGGGCAGGGCCCTCAGGCACCCACAGGGAGGATGAGCATCAGCCAGACACCCCAGGAGCCTCCTCTCAGGACATTCCAGGAGTGTGTAGCTGCTCACAGCCCCCTCTGCCTGTGACTCCATCCACTCCAGCTTCTCAGGCCTTTGAGGGTGCTTCTGCCCTTGAGCAGGTGGCCCTTATCAGGCCGGGGCCCTCCAGGTCACAGGCCACCAGAGAACGTCCACCAAGGTCATCACAGACAACGGGGCGTAGCAGTCAGCAGGCTCCACCTCTGCTGTGGATGTCAGGGCTGCATCCAGACATAACGGTACAGTTAGGAAAGTTAAGAAATATTTATGTCACTTGTGGGTCACGGGTGTGCTAGGCATGTAAAGAAATTGCACTTTTCTTAATACATTTGATGGTTATGTAAATGTTCCTGTCAACTAAAGGCTTTGTGATTTTGTACTTTGACATCCTCTTATTTCAAGGTTTAGCCTTCCCCCCACTCAGTGACAGTGTCCCACTGTGAGATTCACATTCCTGTGATGTCAACCTGTTGAACTAGTTTCCACACCCTTGTGTGATGTCAGGGAGATGTGTTTAAATCTTTACTGGAAGTGCGTGATGTAAGTGTTTCTCACCATTCTTTCTCAAAGAACATCATTGAGTGAGGGCAGCTCATCAGCATTGATAATCTATCAGCATGTGTGTCTCCTCAGTGGTGGCAGCAGGAGAAAAGACAGGCCTGGGAGAAGGAGATCCCTAGGAATGCCCACATCTCAGTCGCAGCAGTGTTGGCATCATTAGATGGTGGCGAAGGCTTCAAGTCTTCTCTCACATCGCTCTTGTTCCCAAGTGGACTCTCAGTTCCCAGAGTGAGCTCACTCACAGGACCCCATGGACCAAAGCAAAGATCATAGTCTCGTGATTCATGAGGTCAGAACACACAAGTGTGAATGTGGGACTCGCTCTCGCTGCAAGTGGATGGACATCCCCTGAGATGAAAGAAAATGGCACTGAGGGCTTGGGGAGATGTGGCCATGTTCCCTCACTTAAAGCTACTCTTACTGGAACCTGTCAGCGATGAACAAAAATCTCAGGCACCTGAGGTGACTCAGGATGTAGGAGTCCTGGCAACTCCCAGGGTACCTTACACAAATGAGCAATATATGCTTCCGGTGATCACACACCAGTTTATAAACATTAGGGGCTGCTGCCATGGAGCCTGTATAGCCACATGGGTGCAGCCTATTACACCCTTCACTCTAGGGAAGCCTGAGATGGTGGCAAAGCCGGTGAATCTCACAGCCGGGTTATTGTCATCTAGAGCAAACCTGACATAATGATGGGCCTTCCTGCAAAGGACATCTGTGACCTCCTTTATGCATCGATGCGTTGCGGACTGAGAGATGCTGCACAGGTCCCCTGCTGATCCTTGGAAAGAACCAGAGGCCAAGAAATTGAGCGCCGCAGTCACCTTCAAAGCCACTGGCAGTGGATACCCTCCAACTCCAGGTGGCGTCAGGTCTTCACAAAGAATGTGGCATATGTGATGTGCCAGAGCTCGGGGCAAATGCAGACATGCACGGCATTGCTTCTCACTCATTTGTAAAAAGGAGACTCTTGGACAATAAACTCTAGGTCTGGCGAGTCACCTCCGTTGTCTGGGTCTCTCCTCCTGACCCTCCTGTTCATGCTCTGACTCCGCTTGACCATATCCCTCCTGGTGAAACTGTGCACGGAGTTGGCTCTCGCCCCCTTCACCTCCTCCATTGCATTAGGACCCTGATAATGGCTGTATTGAGCCCTGGATCTACATCTGCTTTTGCCTTCTCTCTGAAAAGAAATATTGAAGGCATTAATGATTCAAGGGGCAGGAAAGTGAAACTCAGAGGATGACATGTTCGGAGATTGTAAGGGTCCATATTTTTTCCTGCCCTACTTGCATAGTGGCTGATGCTGCCTTCTCCCTGAGACACGAGCACACACATCGGGGTGGCCAAGATGGCATCACAGGTATGTAACATCTTGAACCCTGTGTGAGTTGCTAAAGTTTTAAGTGAGATGAGTGACCCAACCGAGCTCTGTGCTCCAATCTCTGATGTGGAATATTAATGACCAATCAGTTACTCATGATCAATGAGTAGATGCCCTTTGGCCCATTAGGAGTGTCAAATCTGGAAAACACTTGACAGGTCTTCACTGATGGAATTCCATATATGATACAGGTGTGCGTCCCTCACTTTTGCCTGCATTCCCAAATTCTACACTTGACACTTGAGATGCAGTGACTGAGATGTGAATCCACTGAGTTCTGAGTAGCCCTTTAACAGCACTAATGAAACCATTGGCTTTAAGTGGCTTTCATCGCAAGGAGGTCTTCCTCCTTTCTTTCTAAGCAGACTCGCGCTCATTCCAGCGGCAACAAGAGGTTAGAGGGCGACCCCAGAAAAGCCCCCCTCATGTTCGTCCTACCCTTGACAGCCACAGCCTTCTCTCCTTGTTGCCCCATCTTCATGTTTTCCTTTCCCCCCCGGCTGTCATTCCATCGCTTTCCCCCCAATCCCGTTGCCCCCCTTTGTGTTTGTCAGTCAAACCCCTCTCCTCACAACCCACCCCCGGGTTGAAGTGCTAGTGTCTGAAAGTGGAGGCCTGCATGTGTACCACAGCACAGGGGTGTTCCTCAAGACAAAGAAAGCAAAGAGAAGGAGCAGCCCAACCCTACAGCCCCAGCAGAACAGCGTTCATCACAACCAGACCGGCGTAGCGCTATAGCAGGTAGGTTCCACTCACCTTGATGTTACCAGCGAACTGAGGTCCAACTTGTGCACACCACTGCCCCCCCACCACCCTTTTCAAACGGGTTTGACTCTGATGTAATTTCCCGCTGGGGTGACGGAAGATTGGAAGGAATGGCTAGATTCCTGTGAGCATTCATGACATGCTAATTAATCCAAAATGGCTTTCGCACCATTGGATCTGCCATGAAAACACCGCCGGGAGAATTGTGACCTGTTTTTACAACAGAGGGTTTCCAATTTTTTTTGCTTCCCACTGGATTCTCTGCTCCCGCCCACCACAAACCCCGTCGTGGGTGGGATGGGAGAATTCCGCCCTTTGAGTCAGTTGAGTCCAGATCAATGTCCCCTCTAAATTTTTTGTTGTGTGGAACCTGTTCATTTCAATGTGTGGCACTTTTAACTTTTTTTTGCGTGACCGCACATGCATGTCATCTTAAAGGGGACAACCTGTGAGTGGCCTGCATGGTACCTTCTGTGTAGCTGTACATGTGCATAGCTCAGGGGGAACACTGATCCAGGTCCATACTTGCAGCTTCAGGGTTCCTCAAGCAACGTAAGATGTTATACAGTTCGGGACATTTATGGGGAATAAGCCATGAGCAGAAAAGCCAGAAGGATGTGGAACCATTATCCATGGCAGATAACTAACTTTTCATTGTGGTCAGTAGCTAACACAAGCTAAACCCAGCTTAAGCAGTTTCACTCATACTGTAGGACACTTTCCAAATCAGGGGCCTCATGATGTCCAGATGAGAGAACTTTATGCGATACATCATTGTCAAATTTATAGATCTCCATATAAAAGAGGTTGTCTAAACATCGGTTGAGGTGCCTTTTATCTTTCCATTTAGATTCTGCCTCTTTTTCCTGCTGATCACGCTTGCACGACACAACACGTCCACTTCAGAAGGGCAGTCAACTGGCCCCTGCCTGGATATATCTTTTTTAATTATTTTGTGGGGTGTGAGTGTTGCCAGCATTTGTTGCCCATCCCTAATTGCCCTCGAGAGAGGTGGTGGTGAGCCGCCTTCTTGAACTGCTGCAGTCCATCTGGTGCAGGTACACCCTATGCAACTAGACCCAAGAGTGTATATGAGAGCAATTTGGGCCAGTTCTTCCTGTCCTCTTTTCTGCTTCCCTGTGGGGAAACAGCTGGATTCTGCTGCTGTCCTCTCCCTTGGAACATCTGGGCAGCAAATTTTGAGGGACTGGAAGTACCCCTGCCCCCACCCCCATCCATCCCCCTCCCATCGTAATGACTGGATGGAGCAGACAGGTTTCAACAAAAAGCAGCTAAACTTTATCACAGAGAGCTTTTCAGATGCTACACCGTCGATCAGGGCTCTTGACAGGAAGCTCCACCCCCCAGATTGCCCCCATTTAGGGCTCACTGGTCAGAGCCTTAAAAGAACATCATGTGACCCCGATAGACAGGAGGAGGGGCTATACCCTCAGTTGTCACATTTTCTCCCCATTTAGTTTTTTTTTACAATTTCTATTAACAGGGAATCATTTGAACATCCAACAACATATACATATATACAATTTCAAGTGATTAAAGGTCAAGTCTCTGAGATGCTCTCCTTACACGGCTAGAGCGGCGTAGCTCTACCACTTGAGGTTCCTCAGCAGGATCGACAGATCTGGAACTGCAGCATTAGACACATCATTGGAACGTGGCAGTTCAGGGTTTGGCAACTCTACAGAGACATTGGGCAGGTCTATTCTAGGTTGATCAGTCACCTCAGGAATCGACGGTTCGACGTTAATCACAGGTGGAATAGTTGGTTATTGGAATGTCTCTCTGGCACGAATATGATCGATGTCCTTACAGACAATTCTACCTGCCACTTGTACTTGGAAAGATAATGGAATGGACTCTGAGGCAATGGTTCCTGAAGCCCAACAGGTTCCACTGCTGAATTTTTGCACGAAAACCCTGTCACCTACAGTGAATGTGCGAGCTCTGCTGTCTGCATCGTGGTTCAATTTGTGATTACTCTGATTACACTCTACCTTCCCCTCCAAACTTGGAAACACTAGATGTAATCGTGTATGTAGGCAGCATTGCATCAATAATTCAGACAGTGTTGAACCCCAAAGCCAACGGTGGTTCTTTTTAACTAACGAGTGTAACGCTGCCAACACAGTTGATAGATTTGGTAAGAAGCAGCTATAGTAGTTGATCATAGCCAGGAAGGACTTGGGTTCCTTTACATTGGATGATGCTGGCGTATCTTTTATTGCCTGAACTTTGCCTTCTCCTGCGTGTAGTCCCATGGCATCCACCCTGTGACCTAGATAAGTCACTTCTGGTGCCTGAAATGTGCATTTTTCTGTTTTTAACCATACGCTGGTTTCCATTAACTTCCTTAGCACCTTCTCCATGTTGGTGAAGTGTTTGGTCTTGGTTAACCCCATGATGAGGACATCAGCTAGATATATAAATACTCATGGCAGTCCTTGCAAAAAGCTGTCCATTGTTCTCTAGAAGATAGCACACACTGACAAGGCCAAAAAGGGTAGATGGGTGCACTGATAGGGACCCTTGTGTGTGTTAAAGGTCACACACTCCCTCAATGTGCTATCTAGCTCTAGTTGCTGGTAAGCTTGGCTCATATCTAATTTCGTACAGGACTTGCCTCCAGCCAGTTTGGCATATAAATCATCTACCCTTGGGATAGGGGATTTGTCTAGTTTGGCTGCGTTATTTACTGTCAATTTATAGTCTCCACAGATACGTATGGTGCGGTCTGGCTTAACCACTGGATCTATGGACGCAGCCCATTCTGAGAATTGGACAAGTTGGATAATGCCCAGCTTTTCTAACTGGCACAGCTCCTTGTCAACCTTTTCTTTCAATGCAAAGACACAGGTCTTGCCATAAAGAAGTGAGGTGTCATCTGTAGCTCCACATGTATCTTGGCCTGCGTGCCTTTTCACTTCCCTCGTTCATCCCAAAAATCCATGTTGCATTTTCTTAGAAGTTCTGGAACTCCTTCAGATTTGGGGTGAAATATTTCAGACCAGTCGATCTTGATCTTCTGTAGCCAGTCTCGGCCTAAAAGACTGGCCTCTTCTCCTTTCACATTTAGTACAGGCAGCTGGGCTGTCTGTTGCTTGTAAGAAACTGGTACTTTGGCGATGCCCTTACCTGAATGGATTCTCCTGTGTATCTGCTTAATTTAGTGATTATTCACTCCAGATTTACTGGTTGTCTACCTTCGTTAAGGTACCTGAAGGTGTGCTCTCCCAATCTGTAGCTGAGGCACCTGTAGCCCCCTCTATTATTCATGGCTTCTCACTAACTTGGGTTTGTCACAGTGATAGGCTCGGTTTTCACAGCTCTTACATTAGATGAGGAATAAACATCGATGTCAGCAGCTTCAGTCTCTGTTTATTCTTTAATTTGACCGTGTTGGTTTGCTGCTTTGCTGCTGCTTCAGCTTCACCGGAAATTGCTGACCACATGACCTTCCTTATGGCGGTAATGACATTCTGCCTCCTTGAATTTACAGGTGTCCGCTTTATGGTCACCTCCACAAATACAACAACATAATTTTGAAGTTGCTGCTGGAGCGTTTATACTTGGCTTTTTCATGTTTCTCCCAGCAGCATTGCCTCTCGCTTCGATGCTGTGGGTCTGGATTTTGCCCTGGGCTTGGTGGTAGGTTCCCGCCCAACATGAAGTACAGCGCCATGTTTGTAGGTGTTACACAGCCTGCGAGGCTCTAGCAGCACTTTCCACCATGAGGGAAAGTTCTAGGGCGCGCTTAAAATTGGTGTCGATGTCGGCGGTAAATGGTGCTAACTGGGGTTGGCCTTAACTCCACAAATGAATCAGCCCCGCAGCATATCATTTAGCGTGTCCCCTCTCTCCCCCCCGCCTCTCTGCCCCTCACTCTCTCCCCCCCCCCACCACCACCACCTCACTCCCCCCCTCCCCCCCACCTCTCTGCCCCTCACTCTCCCACCACCCCCCCCAACCACCTCTCTCCTCCCCACCACCCCCCTCTACAACCGCACTCCCCTCTCTCAACTGCTTGAGGTTCGCTGCATAGGTTGCGATGGACTCTTCTGGAATAAAATTTAAAATGCTGCATTATTACGGATGGCTTTAGCTGGGTGTGCGTTTTCACCAGGTCCGCCAATTCGTTATAGGACTTGGAATTGAACTCACTCAGGGCCGTCAGGTTGCGAACGAGGTTCTATATTTTACTGCCACATACACTCAAAAGGATTGCTTTCTGCTTTTCCCCCAGGGTAATTTCATTTGCTAGGAAGTAAGATCTGAGGCGCTCTATGTGCTGGCTCCAGACTTCCATAGTTACAACATATGGATGGATTCTGTTGAAGGGTGGCATGACTGGTGAGTAATGATTTTTTCTTAAAGTCCAACGTGCTCACATTAACAAGACAAGGTACAGCGTCGGAGATAATTCTACCCCCTTTGACATATGTAATGACTCGACAGAGCAGACAGGTTTCAACAAGAAACAGCTAAACTTTATTACAGAGAGCTTTCCAGGTGCTGCACACTCGATCAGGACTCCTGTCAGGAAGAGCCACCACCCCCACCCCCACCCCCCCAATTGCCCACGCTTCGGACTCACTGGTTGGAGCCTAAACAGAACATCACATGATCCCCGACAGACAGCAAGATGGGCTATAGCCCCAGTTACCACAGCACCCCGCACCCCACCCCCACCCTACCCCCGACCCCACCCCTGACCCCACCCCCACCCCACCCCACCCCCACACCTGACCCCACCCCCACCCCAACCCACCACCACACCACCCTACCGCCACCCCCGACCCCACCCCCACCCCCGACCCCAACCCCGACCCATCCCCACCCCCACCCCTGACCCCACCCCCACCCCAACCCACCACCACAACACCCTACCTCCACCTCCGACCCCACCCCCACCCCCGACCCCAACCCCGACCCATCCCCACCCCCACCCCTGACCCCACCCCCACCCCAACCCACCACCACACCACCCTACCCCACCCCCACCCCCACCCCCACCCCCGACCCCACCCCCACCCCGACCCCAACCCCGACCCATCCCCACCCCCACCCCTGACCCCACCCCCACCCCCACCCCACCCCCACCCCCACCCCACCCCACCCCTGACCCCACCCCCACCCCAACCCACCACCACACCACCCTACCGCCACCCCCGACCCCACCCCCACCCCCGACCCCAACCCCGACCCATCCCCACCCCCACCCCTGACCCCACCCCCACCCCCACCCCACCCCCACCCCCACCCCACCCCACCCCTGACCCCACCCCCACCCAACCCACCACCACACCACCCTACCCCACCCCCACCCCCACCCCCACCCCCGACCCCACCCCCACCCCCGACCCCCACCCCCACCCCCGACCCCACCCCCACCCCCGACCCCACCCCCGACCCCACCCCCACCCCCGACCCCAACCCCGACCCATCCCCACCCCCACCCCCGACCCCACCCCCACCCCCACCCCACCCCTGACCCCACCCCCACCCCAACCCACCACCACACCACCCTACCCCACCCCCACCCCCACCCCCACCCCCGACCCCACCCCCACCCCGACCCCAACCCCGACCCATCCCCACCCCCACCCCCGACCCCACCCCCACCCCCACCCCACCCCTGACCCCACCCCCACCCCAACCCACCACCACACCACCCTACCCCACCCCCACCCCCACCCCCACCCCCGACCCCACCCCCACCCCCGACCCCAACCCCGACCCATCCCCACCCCCACCCCCGACCCCACCCCCGACCCCACCCCCACCCCCGACCCCAACCCCGACCCATCCCCACCCCCACCCCCGACCCCACCCCCGACCCCACCCCCACCCCCGACCCCACCCCCACCCCTGACCCCACCCCACCCCACCCCCAGCCCCACCCCACCCCATCTCCACCTCCGACACCACCACACCACCCTACCCCACTCCCACCCCCACCCCCACCCCCCCCACCCCCCACCCCCCGACCCCAACCCCGACCCATCCCCACCCCCACCCCCGACCCCACCCCCGACCCCACCCCCACCCCCGACCCCAACCCCGACCCATCCCCACCCCCACCCCCGACCCCACCCCCACCCCCGACCCCACCCCCGACCCCACCCCCACCCCCAGCCCCACCCCACCCCATCTCCAGCTCCGACACCACCTCACCCCCACCCCACTCCCGACCCCAGAAACAAAGTTGGCATGGAGCCAACTGGCTTGACCTCAGCATGCCCATGCAACCATAATGCACTGCAGGTAGGTTAAATAGGCAACCAGTGGGACCTCCACCCCTCACTGGGGAGGCCCCGCCCTTGGGAGCTGCTGGCCAATCAGACTGGTTGGTAGCTCCAGTAACCCCGGCAGCGCCTACAGCGCATTAGTGGGCCTGGCCGGGCATGCAAGCAGGCCTTGGGGAAAAGGTCCATGGACCCCAGAGCAAGGTAAATCCAGGGTTTTGGGTGGGGAGGGTTAGGGCAGTTTAAGGAGGAGGGGCAGGGGATGGGGGTGATGTATTTTATAGAGCAGAACCCCCCCCCCACCCCCACAACACACACCGATGTGCAAAGGACAACTGCTCCCCCCTCCGCCCAAAATAGTACCCCCTTCCTTTCCACCCTTTTAGAATGTTTTTCAAAAACTGGCCTGCCCAATCTCTCCCGACTGCCCATGCCAATCATGTTATCGAGGTCAATTGGCTTGGTAACAAGCTCAATGGACTCTCGATTATTTATTTAAACATGGTGGGCATGCTACCCATTTTGGCACCTGCCCATCACCACCACCACCCCACCCCCCCCCCCCCCGCCTTAAATGGAAGTGAGCTCAGGAGTGGGCAGAGAGGTGGTGGGGTTGGCACCTGCCCTATTTTAAGTGCCCATTCCACGCCCCCCCCCACCCCCCCAGCTGAAAGCATGCCTGATGGTTTCTGCTGACCACCTGTCAGTGTCAGCAGGCATGAAACCGAAGGCTTAGCACAACAAACACACTGGTACTGTAACGCACTGTGCACTGTGCACAGCACACAGGTACTGTAACGCACTGTGCACTGTGCACAACACACTGGTACTGTAACGCACTGTGCACTGTGCACAACACACTGGTACTGTAACGCACTGTGCACTGTGTACAACAGACTGGTACTGTAACACACTGTGCACTGTGCACAACACACTGGTACTGTAACGCACTGTGCACTGTGCACAACACACTGGTACTGTAACGCACTGTGCACTGTGTACAACACACTGGTACTGTAACACACTGTGCACTGTGCACAACACACTGGTACTGTAACGCACTGTGCACTGTGCACAACACACTGGTACTGTAACGCACTGTGCACTGTGCACAACACACAGGTACTGTAACGCACTGTGCACTGTGCACAACACACAGGTACTGTAACACACTGTGCACTGTGCACAACACACAGGTACTGTAACGCACTGTGCACTGTGTACAACACACTGGTACTGTAACGCACTGTGCACTGTGTACAACGCACAGGTACTGTAACGCACTGTGCACTGTGCACAACACACTGGTACTGTAACGCACTGTGCACTGTGCACAACACACAGGTACTGTAACGCACTGTGCACTGTGCACAACACACTGGTACTGTAACGCACTGTGCACTGTGCACAACACACAGGTACTGTAACGCACTGTGCACTGTGTACAACACACTGGTACTGTAACGCACTGTGCACTGTGCACAACACACTGGTACTGTAACGCACTGTGCACTGTGTACAACACACTGGTACTGTAACGCACTGTGCACTGTGTACAACACACTGGTACTGTAACGCACTGTGCACTATGCACAACACACTGGTACTGTAACGCACTGTGCACTGTGCACAGCACACAGGCACTGTAACGCACTGTGCACTGTGCACAACACACAGGTACTGTAACGCATTGTGCACTGTGCACAACACACAGGTTCTGTAATGCACTGTGCACTGTGCACAACACACAGGTACTGTAACGCATTGTGCACTGTGCACAACACACAGGTTCTGTAATGCACTGTGCACTGTGCACAACACACAGGTACTGTAACGCATTGTGCACTGTGCACAGCACACAGGTACTGTAATGCACTGTGCACTGTGCACAACACACAGGTACTGTAACGCACTGTGCACTGTGTACAACACACTGGTACTGTAACGCACTGTGCACTGTGCACAACACACTGGTACTGTAACGCACTGTGCACTGTGCACAACACACAGGTTCTGTAATGCACTGTGCACTGTGCACAACACACAGGTTCTGTAATGCACTGTGCCAACGTACCTCAGAGCTCACTCCATGGAATCGCGATAAACTCATTCATTTTAACAAGAGGATTTTGGCGAATTGTAGCCTGCAGCATATCCCCCATGACCTTGCTTTGACTTACCAAACAATATTTCTACTTTCGCAAATTATTATTTCATTTAGGAACCAGCAGTACATGATGGAGCCGAGTAACAGGAATACAGCTGCTGCCAAAGTGCATTCCAAGGCAAGAAGGCACTTGCTAAAGGACAATTTCAGTTTTTCAACCCTTCCCGGCTTACGTATGCCCACTAAAACACGGAGTAAATTCATAACCAGCACAGCGTCAAAATCATTGGCAGTTACATGGACTGGAATGGTAAGAAGTAAAGGTGTGTTACAAGTTAACTGCTCACTTTGCTAACTAGAATATTGTGAGACACTGTCTCAATTCCTGGCCATAAATTGAAGCTCGGTTTGCATTTAATTTTGTGAAAATTGCAAAACCACATTTTTAATAGCTTGTGGCTACAATGAGGCAATTTTGGAGTCACAATTTTAGGCAGGTAATTCAATGAACTAGACAAAATGGATTGTGTCTAGGAATCATTAATTAATGCCTACAATTATATTAACTTCCATTTCAGAAAACTAACATTTTAAAATGCAAGGGAACATAAATGAGACAACCGGTGCCTGGAAGAAACTGTATCTCTGCTTGTAACTTAGATTTAGCCCAGAAAAGCTACTGGCTCAATGAGGATTATAACTATGGGTAAATGCAAAATACATTCAATTCTGCAGCTCCTTATGCTATCATTCATCATCTTAATAGGAGCAGAAATGCCATTTTTATATTAATAAGACTGCTGTGGAGGTATCATGAATCACGATGGATTTTTGTCAATCGTCTTATTTTCCATGGAAATTTATCCTTCATTTGGCCTGAATAATCCCCTTTTCTCTTGCCCAGTCAGAACTCATTTGATTTATGATCCTTTCCAATGTAGGAGAAACAATGGGCATCATGAAGGAAGCTTTTATA
Source organism: Carcharodon carcharias (assembly GCF_017639515.1). Lineage (NCBI taxonomy): Eukaryota > Metazoa > Chordata > Chondrichthyes > Lamniformes > Lamnidae > Carcharodon > Carcharodon carcharias. Next base: position 1,588,617 of record NC_054475.1, on the reverse strand, counting down.
TAATCACTGCCATTCAATTAGTATGAATGCTTGACAACCTATATGATGGTACATTGTATATGCAATGTATAGGGTGATTTTTTTTATATTGAGATGAAACTTGCATTCCATCAATGCCAATGGAGGAAATGCATAAAACTCTGGAGGTGTGTGTGGGGATTTCATATCAGACATAAGGCAAATTGAGCTGCTATCAGCACGATCCAAGCAGGAAGATGTTTGGCAGCAATTAAATGAGACCCTCCCGAAATTTAAACCTCCCCTCACCCACAAAAGTGTCTTGTAGGAGGCTCACTCCACTTTAAGCTGGTGTTAGGATTGGCCCTGACTTTAGATTCAGGCTGCATTTAGACAATAATTGCAGTTCCACAGCATGGATGTAATGCAATTATACCCTAAACAAGGAGAATGAACATAAAACATAGGACACAGAGGCAGGAGTAAGCCCTTGGGCCTGCTTTGCCATTTAATCGAGGATAGCAGGTTCATGCTCCACAGTCTCACATGCTCACATCCATGACTCCTATTGGATGTCAGCTTTCTGGAATGTCACAGGAGCCTGTATGCCCCTTTCAGCACAGAGATCCACAGACATGGCGGCAGCAGTCTGAACCTGCCTAGCAGTAGGCATGGATCCCATGGCATCAATCTAGGCTTTCACTGTGAAAATACCGTGTTATTAGTGACTTCCAGCTGTGCTGCAATGGAAACCGAGACATGGTGTTTCACAGCTGCGTCTGTAAGTACGTTCGTGGAGTTGGCCACCACTTCCGTGTTGGAGAGAATGGGCTCTAAACTCTGGTGATGCCCTGTGCCATATTGAAGTTGGACTCCTCCAACAGGTTGTGTGGCCTGCCAATGCACCGAGCTTCTCAGTGTGCATGTACATCTGCATTCTCCCATTGATGTCCTCATCTGAGTCCCCTGCAGGCAAGCTCATGTGTGACCTCACCACCTAATGACTGGCACACGAACTGTCTTTTCACCCTGGCCTGAAAGCAGCTGACTCGTGCCAGTGACGCATCACGTGCAGATCCCGACTCTACCACTGGCCTCTAAAGTGTCTGCAGTGACAGTACCTGACTGCAAGTGCCAGATCACATGATAGAGCTTCTTCATCAGTGTTGTGACTTGTCTTTGGCTTTTCCCCCGAGGTTGCTGAGGCTGTGCGGGCTGGTCTTCCCCAGTGTGTGAAAGCAGAAAATTCGAAAGGGAAGGTTGGGGGCGAGGGCACGGGGTTTGAGTGGAAAGCAAGGTGTCAGCAGAATGAGGGTGAGGTGGGATTTGAGAAGGAGCATGTTGCCGTTTTCAAAGGTCTTGGTGATGCTGGATGCATAGCCTGTTACAGTGTTACTGTGGAAGTTCAGGTTGCCAGTGTCATGATCCAGTATATTCTGAACTTCAAGCTCATTTTTATATTTTAAAAACTAACCATAAAAAGACTGCAAAAAAATGCCTACCTGAGGGTCACCTGACTGCTTTTTTGAATTGAAACACTCTTCTGTTTCAAGAGGGAAGAAAAGGACATTTGCAGACTGATGTTGACTCAATGCCTTGTCCTGAAACTAATTCGAAAGGGTAATTTCAAATTGAATGGGACATTCAGATGCAAAGATGCTAGCTGCCTCAAAATTCCAAGGTGTGCAAGTCATCACATGGGAGATATATCAAACAAGGCACCCTCCTTATTTGGACTTGTAACAGGTCACGTGGTGGACAGACACGTTTGTTGCCTGTTTTTAAAACAGCTATAAACTGTTTTTCAAAGTCAGAAATCTATCCGACAGCCACTGACCCAGCTGCATGCCAACACAGCTGCCAAGGTAATAAACAGCAATAGCTTGAAAGTAGGAGAAGGACTCTCCCTAACCTGTTCCAACTTAAAAAGTTCACCTGAGAACCAATTTCCTGTTGTTGGCTATAAGACGTTTCACAACTTAACAAAAATCCTCTGCTTTACAAGACCTTCACCTAAACCAAAACATCAACTTATCTAAGAAACTGCAGACCTGCTATGAAAGCAACTGAAACAATCATATTGTTTTTTGTTTTCCTCATCTGTATCTAATCTTTATATGAGTGATATTGTGGGTGATTTCAGTGAGTGAGATATAGCATTTTAAACTTCCAGGGCAGGTGTGTGGTTATAAGTACTTTCCGTATTTTTGAATTCACAATTGGGATGATCATACTGAGGACGAGAAAAAACACATTGATCACAGGCAGTAAGAAAACACGTAAATTCTGCCTGTAACATTAGGATTGCTGAGGTGCCAGTCCAGGTGAGTGACTGTGACACCATAGAGCAAAAACCTGCTGTTCTTGATTAAACAGACAGAGCAGAATTGAGGGGTCATATGGCCTATTCCTGCTTCTAGTTCATTCCCATTCCCATTGCTTAGGCTATAAGTATATTACATCTGTACTGCTGGTATTTGTAGATTTTATTTGCTTTGTCACAGCCCCATGATGCAGAACATCATCTGCTCCATAGGGCTCAGGTGACATGAGTGTGCCTGTCTCACACTAGCTTTGTCCTGCTCCCTTCTATTCTCCATGAACTTCTACTACAAGAGAGAGGGCTGAATGTCAATGATTGTATAGCACTGTGATCGAATGCTGTGCCTGCTATAGCAAAATTGCCAGAGGTATGTGTGAGCTGTGACAGTTGGACGTGAGGCTGGCTCATTGGAAGGTGTGTGAGGGTGAGGTAGAGTATTGAAATGTCAGGCCTGAGTCCTAACTGTTCGTGTGAGTCTCCATGTCCCTTTGAGCACACCCAGGGGTGCAGCATGTTGAGAGCATTAGAACTTGGTAGTGAGGTGGGTATATGCCATGTGAGGATGCATTCACTGACCTTGACCCCCATACGAGATCATTGAACATTTCCTGGCACTGGGGTATTGTGTCCCCATGGCCAGACTCTTTGAATTGACCTTCCTGCCCCCTGTGGAAACATGGTCTCTCTCCCACTGTTAATGTCCTTGGCTAAGGCCTAAGGCCTCTAGTGCTGCATCCATGAACATTGGAGCCTTCTCCATTCCCTACTGTTCCATTTGTTTTGTTTCTTCTTGCAACCAATCGCGGTACTGGGAGTCCGCAGCAGCTTCCATTCAGTTGATGCCGCTCAAATTTAAGAGGGCAGGCTGCCTTTAAGAGGCAGAGGTGAGCTGGAAGATGTGATAACCTTCAGCCAATCAGAAGCGTGGATTGCATTCATTTGAGCATTGCAATCAAGGAAATGAGAAGGCAGCACTAGGTTTGTACTCTGTCTGCTTCAATAGGCTGGGGCACACGGATTGAAAAGACAGGACTGCCAGACCTGAAAACAGGTGCAGACCAATTTTTAGCCCCAAGCTTCTTAAAGGCGAAATCTTACTGGGTAACAATGACGTAAAGAGACAGTCCTACTTCTGTAAGGTCGACTCCTTAAAATCTTCACCTTTTCTGATATGTGAAGAGTTTGCACTAAAAACCTGTTTAAATCAAAACTTTTTACTATAAAAAAGTAGGTACATGGAACCTACTGACAAATATTAACCATTGGCATTTTAATTAGACAACAATAAAGCAATTAGACAACTAAAAATGATTGGTTTAAAGTTCACTACAGACAAGAATGGCAATGTTTGTAAAGTCAGTGCTGGATATGTTCAAAACAAAAACAGAATTACCTGGAAAAACTCAGCAGGTCTGGCACCATCGGCGGAGAAGAAAAGAGTTGACGTTTTGAGTCCTCATGACCCTTCAACAGAACTGATTGAATGTTAGAATATGTTCAACATAGGTTTTCCCTTTGTGAATGTTTTGGAAGCAAGTGCTGAGGGGTAGCATTAAAAGTTTTTAGATTGATGTGAAATGCATTCAACCAAAATATACGTCTCACAGTGAGAAAGGAAGAATAGGATAAAACCAGGAAGCTGAGTAAAACCTGCATTCGTTCATTCGAGTGTAACAGCAGATAACTAAGCATTAATTGGTTAAGTGAGGATAGCTTTAGTTTAGTTCTCACAATGATTGATTGCATTGGGGGTGTTGTAATATGAAAATGCACAGAAAACCAGATTCAATTTACTGTTGTTGGAAAGTGGGGTCTTTGAACTACTCAACCTCAGGAATGACTTATTTCATGTCACCACTTAATCCCACCACCAGGACCAGTCAGAAGCTGGAAAATCATTCAATATGTATTATTTGCCATAGCTGTTGATGGGATCTGAAAGGGAGCTGGCCCTTTAACAGGCACTTCTTTCATAATTCTTCACATGTGCTTGGCAGATCCCCTCAATGCTTTAAAGCATTTTTGGGGGTAGATCAGTAAGGTTTTAAAGCAGAGCACCCTGTGTGAGTTTATCTGGAAAAAATGTTTCCATCTAAATGACTTCCAGATGGATGACTATGCTGTATCCGCATGATGGAATGACTCTGTAGTACTTTCTAGAAGCTATGTTTTTAATAAAGGTCATTTCTTTTTGCTAAGCCTCAACTTGAAGGTCTTAAAAGAAAAAAGAGGGACAAATTAAATACCCTGTCCTTTTCAAAACAGTTCTTTGTATATGTGAGGCTGCCCATTTCTAATTGGAAATATCCTGATACAAAAGCTTGCTGCACAAAAGAGTTATTATCTTTTTTTGGTAATCATGAGATTCTTGGTGGGGAGAGTGGGAGGAAGGGGCAATCAGTGTCTTGTAATTTTGCTTCACTTTCAGTTTTGTACATAAGCCAAATTTTGCTCTGGCTGCAGTTCATTGATATTTTGGGTTTCATTTTCAGCCGTCTAGTTTGTACAGCAGGGGAGAGGAAGGGAGGGTGATAGGAAGGGAGGGTGATAGGAAGGGAGGGTGATAGGAAGGGAGGGTGATAGGAAGGGAGGGGAGATGAAGGGAGGGGGGAGGAAGGGAGGGTGATAGGAAGGGAGGGGGGAGATGAAGGGTGAGGAAGGGAGAGGGGAGAGGAAGGGAGGGGGAGAGGAAGGGAGGGTGATAGGAAGGGAGGGTGATAGGAAGGGAGGGTGATAGGAAGGGAGGGGAGATGAAGGGAGGGGGGAGGAAGGGAGGGTGATAGGAAGGGAGGGTGATAGGAAGGGAGGGGGAGAGGAAGGGAGGGGGAGAGGAAGGGAGGGGGGAGGAAGGGAGGGGGGAGGAAGTGATGGGGAGAGGAAGGGAGGGGGGAGGAAGTGATGGGGAGAGGAAGGGAGGGGGGAGGAAGTGATGGGGAGAGGAAGGGAGGGGGGAGGAAGTGATGGGGAGAGGAAGGGAGGGGGGAGGAAGGGAGGGTGATAGGAAGTGATGGGGGGAGGAAGTGATGGGGAGAGGAAGGGAGGGGGAGAGGAAGGGAGGGGGAGAGGAAGGGAGGGTGATAGGAAGGGAGGGTGATAGGAAGGGAGGGTGAGAGGAAGGGAGGGTGATAGGAAGGGAGGGGGGAGGAAGGGAGGGGGGGAGGAAGGGAGGGTGATAGGAAGGGAGGGGAGAGGAAGGGAGGGTGATAGGAAGGGAGGGTGATAGGAAGGGAGGGTGATAGGAAGGGAGGGTGATAGGAAGGGAGGGTGAGAGGAAGGGAGGGTGATAGGAAGGGAGGGGGGAGGAAGGGAGGGGGGGAGGAAGGGAGGGTGATAGGAAGGGAGGGGGGAGGAAGGGAGGGGGGGAGGAAGGGAGGGTGATAGGAAGGGAGGGGAGAGGAAGGGAGGGTGATAGGAAGGGAGGGTGATAGGAAGGGAGGGTGATAGGAAGGGAGGGTGAGAGGAAGGGAGGGTGATAGGAAGGGAGGGGGGAGGAAGGGAGGGGGGGAGGAAGGGAGGGTGATAGGAAGGGAGGGGAGAGGAAGGGAGGGTGATAGGAAGGGAGGGTGATAGGAAGGGAGGGTGATAGGAAGGGAGGGTGATAGGAAGGGAGGGTGATAGGAAGGGAGGGTGATAGGAAGGGAGGGTGAGAGGAAGGGAGGGTGATAGGAAGGGAGGGGGAGGAAGGGAGGGTGATAGGAAGGGAGGGTGATAGGAAGGGAGGGTGATAGGAAGGGAGGGTGATAGGAAGGGAGGGTGAGAGGAAGGGAGGGTGATAGGAAGGGAGGGGAGAGGAAGGGAGGGTGATAGGAAGGGAGGGTGATAGGAAGGGAGGGTGATAGGAAGGGAGGGTGATAGGAAGGGAGGGTGAGAGGAAGGGAGGGTGATAGGAAGGGAGGGTGATAGGAAGGGAGGGTGATAGGAAGGGAGGGTGATAGGAAGGGAGGGTGAGAGGAAGGGAGGGTGATAGGAAGGGAGGGGAGAGGAAGGGAGGGTGATAGGAAGGGAGGGTGATAGGAAGGGAGGGTGATAGGAAGGGAGGGTGATAGGAAGGGAGGGTGAGAGGAAGGGAGGGTGATAGGAAGGGAGGGGGAGGAAGGGAGGGTGATAGGAAGGGAGGGTGATAGGAAGGGAGGGGGGAGGAAGGGAGGGGGGGAGGAAGGAAGGGGGAGAGGAAGGGAGGGTGATAGGAAGGGAGGGGGGAGGAAGGGAGGGGGGGAGGAAGGGAGGGTGATAGGAAGGGAGGGGAGAGGAAGGGAGGGTGATAGGAAGGGAGGGTGATAGGAAGGGAGGGGGAGAGGAAGGGAGGGTGATAGGAAGGGAGGGGGGAGGAAGGGAGGGGGGGAGGAAGGGAGGGGGGGAGGAAGGGAGGGTGATAGGAAGGGAGGGTGATAGGAAGGGAGGGGGGAGGAAGGGAGGGGGGGAGGAAGGAAGGGGGAGAGGAAGGGAGGGGAGAGGAAGGGAGGGTGATAGGAAGGGAGGGTGATAGGAAGGGAGGGGGAGAGGAAGGGAGGGTGATAGGAAGGGAGGGGGGAGGAAGGGAGGGGGGGAGGAAGGGAGGGGGGAGGAAGGGAGGGTGATAGGAAGGGAGGGTGATAGGAAGGGCGAGGTGAGAGGAAGGGAGGGTGATATGAAGGGAGGGTGATAGGAAGGGAGGGTGATAGGAAGGGAGGGTGAGAGGAAGGGAGGGTGATAGGAAGGGAGGGTGATAGGAAGGGAGGGTGATAGGATGGGAGGGGGGAGGAAGGGAGGGGGGGAGGAAGGGAGGGTGATAGGAAGGGAGGGGAGAGGAAGGGAGGGTGATAGGAAGGGAGGGTGATAGGAAGGGAGGTGATAGGAAGGGCGAGGTGAGAGGAAGGGCGAGGTGAGAGGAAGGGCGAGGTGAGAGGAAGGGCGAGGTGAGAGGAAGGGAGGGTGATAGGAAGGGAGGGTGATAGGAAGGGAGGGTGATAGGAAGGGCGAGGTGAGAGGAAGGGAGGGTGATAGGAAGGGCGAGGGGGAGGAAGGGAGGGGGGAGAGGAAGTGAGGGGGGAGAGGAAGGGAGGGTGATAGGAAGGGAGGGTGATAGGAAGGGAGGGTGATAGGAAGGGAGGGGGGGAGGAAGGGAGCGGGTGGAAGTGAGAGGGGCTTTCTTTATCTGAAGGGTTGCTGAGTTCAGGCCAAGGTGGGAACGAGAAACAACATAAGGGAATAAATCAAAATCTGGAGTGCCAGTACTCGGGCTGTGTAATGGTGAAAGAAAAGAGAAACAGAGTACCTCGGGCAAAATGGAAACTGTAAATCATGCCAGAGCAGGGAGCTGAGGAATAAATTTAGGATAAATGCTCAGCAAGTATTATTCAGAATGGGACTAAGTTATGGAGACCCTGAGAGCTGCAGTCAGGACTCATGCTTCTATTTTTCACCTTTTGTCTTTGTCAGGAAGATATGATAATTTCTCTTACTCACCTGGCAGGGGAGAGACCTTCATCGCGTTTCTGCCAGGGAAAGAGAAATGGCTATAACCAGTCGAACTCCTTACCATGGGGTACCTAACACCATCCGAGTCATGGTGAAGGGCAGCGAGCAAGGAACAGGAATGGATAGGACCTTCTTCACCAAGACGATCCTATTCAAGCTGTGTGGTTTCGAGGCTGCGGAGATCTACTGCCTCCAGGATTTCCCCAGCGCTGGTTTCTTTGATGTGACCTTCAAGCAAGTGGCAGCTTGTGTCAAACTCCTGAAGGTGTTTGAGGAAAAGAAAGACCTGCCAGAAATGAAGATCCTGACGGCGGAGCCGCTCTTTGTTCTACCGTTGCATCGTGAACGGGTTGCGACGGTGCATCTGTACAACCCCTACGTCCCTGTCACTGACGTGCTCACCTTCCTTACCAGGTACTTCGATAAGGTTGGAAGCTGCACTGAAGTTAAAGATAATTTGGGGATCTGGACATGTAAACGCCAGGTTAAGGTAACGCTCAAGACCGACGGTAAGGGAGCCGTTTTCCACCCCCCTTCCAGATTCGCTATCGGGGGAAGCTGTGGTTACCTTGTCTACGCTGGGCAACCCAAACTTTGTCGCTCATGCGGCAAGTCTGGTCATGTGGCGGCCAACTGCAGCGCCGTCCTCTGCAAGAACTGCAAAAAGAAAGGGCACCAGACAAAAGATTGTAAACAGGCTAAGTTCTGCAACCTGTGTGGCGGGGCAAGTCACCTCTACAAGACCTGCCCCAAACGTTGCCGTGCTTATGCACAGGCAGCTAAAGCCAACGAGGGGGAAGCAGAAGAAATGCCTCATGTCACACCAACCACCAAGGCCCCCAGGGAGAACAACGAGACAAAGGAGGACACAGAGAGAGACAAGGTGGAGGAAAAAATTGAGGCAGCAGACAGCCAGTCAACAGCACTGCCCCCTGATCCTCCCACTCCTCAGGAGAGCGAATCAACAGAGGAGGAGGAGGCAGCAGTGGGTGTGGCAGCTGGTGAAGAGAGCCAAAAGGAAGAAGGGGCTAAAAACAAACCAAGCCACTTCCCAGACAAGAGTCAAGAGGCGTCTCCTATCCGACACGGATAACAAGAGCAGCAGCTCTTCAGACGAAGAAGTGCCAGGGCGGCGCCAACAGAAGAAGCGGCAAAACGCTAGGGAGTTGGAGGACGAGTCACCCAAGCTCCAGAACATTGGTGACAATGAGGAGACCAGCGCACCCCAACTTTGCCCACAACCCAAAGAGGCCAGCGCACCACAACCCCAGGAATCTGGGAGCAGTGAGGCGCTCAGCGCACCCCAGCTCCGGGAAGCCGGGAGCAGCAACGCCCCAGAGGGGGAGAGGATTGGAGAAGCTTCTCCAACAGAGGACATTTCAAACCCCGCTCTCTGCACGGACCACCAGATGCCACCAGAGCAGAACATCTCCAATGGGGAGGTTCAGGACGCTATCCTCTGCCCATCCCAAGTGAGGCAGTTTGAGCACACCACGGGCATGAAGGAACTCTCAGAGACAACAGGTCTGGTAAGCGACTAACTGCTTAAAAATGGGTGTAAAGATTGTATCCATAAATGTACGTAGCATTAAATCTACTACGCGATGTGTTGCGACCTTGGACTACCTTGCCAAGGTCAAAGCTGACCTGTTGTTTCTGCAGGAGTGTGCGATACCGCACCTCAGCTCCTACAGGCAATGGTCACGATGGTGGTCCCATGGGCCATCGATCTGGTCGGGAGGAAACGACTCTCGTTCCTCCGGCCTGGGGATTCTGCTGCGGGGAGGCAGCTTCACCATCTCCCAGGTTAAGGAGGTGGTGGGCGGGCGCCTCCTTGTAGCAGACGTAATGTACAAGAATGCTCCACTCCGGACAATTAACGTCTATGCCCCGTCACAAGGGGCTGAGCGGCTGGAGGTTTTTCAGCAGCTCCCACTGCTGCTGGCGACCTCCAGGCCGGTCATTCTGGGCGGTGACTTCAACTGCATCATCGATGCGGCTGGACGATCCGACAGGGCCGACAGCAAATTGGACGCTACATCCAGATCCCTGATGGAAACAGTAAAGGATACCAAGCTGCACGACGTCTTCAGCAACCCTGCAGACGGAGCGCAGTGTAGATACACCTGGTCGCAGCCAGATGGGTCTGGCCGTTCCAGGATAGACTTCCTGTTTGTGTCCCGCGCATTTGCAGTCAGATCCACCGACGTCAAGCCGGTGTTCTTCTCTGACCACTGCCACCTACTGGCTGACTGCCACTTAGAGAAGGGCCAGAGGATTGGCAGGGGGGCATGGAAGCTAAACGTGCAGCTGCTGACCCCAGAGAACATTGAGGAGCTCAAGAGGGATTACAAAGGTTGGAGAACCATGAAACCCCACTTTGAGTCACTGACACACTGGTGGGAAGCGTTCAAGGGAAACATCAAGAGGTTTTTTGTCCTCAAAGGCACCCAGAAAGCTAGAAAGGAACAGAGGGAAATGTCCCGACTCCAGAAAAACATGCAGAACCTGCTCTGGCTGCGGTCGATGGGGGTCGATATCAAGGAGGAACTCCAAGAGGTGAAGAGCCAGCAAGCCTCGCTCTTTGCCTCGGAGGCCTCCAAGATCATCTTCCGTTCCAGAGTCCGCTCCGTGGAGCAGGATGAGACATGCTCACGTTTCTTCTTCCAAAAGGTACACAGAGAGAGCTCTGTGATCAGCAGCCTGAAGGAAGAAGACAGCTCAGTTAAGTCATTGCAATCTGACATTTTGAGGATTAGCAAACCCTTCTATGCCGGATTATATGACGTGATGCCCACAGACAGCACGGCCTCCCAGTCCTTCCTGTCCTCTATCACGGAGGTCTTAGATGACAGTACACGGGAGAGTCTGGACAAAGCGCTAACTCCTGACGAACTGACTGAGGCCCTTGAGTCCTTTGAGAAGAGTAAAACTCCCGGAAGTGACGGCTTGCCGGCAGAGTTGTATTCGGCTCTGTGGGACTGGATCGGCCCGGACCTGCTAGAAGTGTACGAGAGTATGCTCCTGGCTGGCAGTATGTCAGAATCCATGAGGAAAGGCATTATCACCCTCATCTACAAGCACAAGGGGGAAAGGGAGTAAATTAGAAATTGGCGACCCATTTCACTGTTGAATGTGGACTATAAAATTCTGTCCAAGGTCATCGCCAATTGGGTCAAATCCGCTCTGGAACTGGTGATCCACCCTGACCAGACCTGCACTGTGCCGGGCAGGAAGATCTCTGACAGCCTCGTGCTGCTCAGGGATACGACTGCCTATGTACAGGACAGGGGTGTGGATACCTGCCTCATCAGCCTGGATCAGGAGAAGGCCTTTGACAGAATATCGCACACCTACAGGGTGGATGTGCTCTCCAAAATGGGGTTTGGGGAGGGAATTCGCAACTGGATCCAACTGCTCTACACTAACATCAGTAGTGCAGTCTCAATCAATGGGTGGGAATCAGATAGCTTTCTTATTAAATCTGGAGTCAGGCAGGGCTGCCCTCTCTCGCCTGTTCTTTTCGTGTGTTGCATAGAACCCTTTGCTGAGTCCATCAGGAAGGATCCGGGCATAAGAGGAGTGACGATCCCAGGTAGTGGAGGCACTCAGATCAAAGTCTCCCTGTACACGGACGATGTTGCCATCTTCTGCTCGGATCCGCTGTCGGTGCACAGACTTATCCACATCTGCGACCAGTTGGAACTGGCCTCGGGAGCCAAGGTCAATCGTGGGAAGAGCGTGGCCATGTTCTTTGGGAACTGGGCTGACCAATCCTTTGTCCCCCTTCACAGTCAGGGCTGACGGCCTGAAGGTGCTGGGTATATGGTTCGGAGGGACCAGGGCACGCGTTAGAAACTGGAAGGAGCGAGTGTCTATGGTGAAACGGAAACTGGGCCTGTGGGAGCGACGCTCCCTCTCCATTACGGGTAAGAACCTGGTCATCAGGTGTGAGGCACTCTCGCTGTTGCTGTACGTGGCGCAGGTCTGGCCCATTCCACACTCCTGTGTGGTGGTGATCACCCGAGCCATCTTCCGCTTTACCTGGAGGTCGAAAATGGATCGTGTCCGCAAGGACACGATGTACAAGCCTCTAGATAAAGGGGGAAAAAACGTGCCCAACATCGTCCTCATACTGATGGCCACCTTTGTGTGCGGCTGCATCAAGCTGTGCGTAGACCCTCGGTATGCAAACACCAAGTGTCACTACGTGCTGAGGTTCTACCTGTCCCCGGTGTTGCGAAGGGTGGGTCTGGCCACGATGCCGCGGAACGCTCCAAGTAGTTGGACCATGCCGTACCACCTGTCCCTCGTGGGAAAATTTATGCAGAGAAACACCTTCGACCACAAGTCCGTCAGGCAGTGGTCGGCACGTAACATCTTAAAGGCCCTGAGGGAAAAGGAGAGGGTGGATCCTGTGGGATGGTTCCCCGAGCAGACTGACAAAGTCATTTGGCAGAATGCCGCATCGCCAGAACTTTCCAACAAGCATCAAGATATAGCTTGGCTGGTGGTGAGAAATGCCCTCCCTGTAAGATCCTTCCTACACGCCAGGAGTCTCACCCCCTCTGCACGTTGCCCTCGAGGAGGCTGTGGTGGGGAAGAGACCGTTGTTCACCTCCTTGTAGATTGTGTCTTTGCAAAGAAGGTCAGGAGAGAGATGCAGTGGTTGCTGTTGAGGTTCATCCCGAGCAGTTCTGTGACAGAGGACTCTGTGCTCTACGGGCTGTTCCCAGGGACACACACCGAGACAAACATCAACTGCAGCTGGAGGATCATCAACTCGGTGAAAGACGCTCTTTGGTCTGTCCGAAACTTCTTGGTTTTCCAGCGCAAAGAGTTGTCCCCGACCGAGTGTTGCAGACTGGCACATTCCAAGGTCCAGGACTACGCGCTGAGGGACACAGTTAAGCTTGGGGCAGCCGCCACAAAGGCGCAATGGGGAAGGGTCGCTGCCTAAGACCTTTCTGACACAGTGCACTGGGGGGCTGGGAACTGTAAAGAGCCCCTCAGGCTGTACAGATTAAAATGTATGTCTGCCAATGATTGAAATATTCATTGTTTGTTCTGATACACCTTGTGTTTCAGTTTGTAAAAGTTGAACCTGTTTGTATTTTTGTAATGGTGATTTAAAATGTTCGAAATGTTTTTGAAGATTTATGAATAAAGTATATTTTTGCAAAAAAAAATAATAATTTCTCTTATGTTATTGGAAATTATTTTAAAATAGAGTTTAGTGGTGTCTGTGTCTGTGTGTGTATGTGTGCGTGTGTCTTAATTGGATTAAATCCAGATGATCTGGAGACTTTGATGTACAGAAGAGAAGTAGGTTTGAAATGGTAATTAGATAAACATGGGGAAATAGAAGGTGTAAAGGGGGCAATATGCATTTTTAAATAGACGATTCAAAATAGCAGGTGAAATATTACACCTGACCAGATGAAACTCAGAAACAATGTGCTTTTAAATCTTACTAGTAAAGTGGGTATTATGAAGGTGTTTTATTGTTAGAAGATTTAAAGTTTTAAAAAAATGAGCGACAATGAGAATTTGCATTCAAAGGGGAAAATATGTATAAAAGAAGAGACAGCTGTTGGTAAAAGGAGGAGAGATTCTAAGATCTAAAGGACCTAGAGCTGAAAGAAACTCACTTGGAATGTGACTGTCCAGGGTGTGCTTTGCCAGGGGTCGGTTCAAATTTATGTGTTTTACTGTTGCCTTAATAGGGCTGTAACTGAGGGTCAGATTAACTAGGGGATTTTTGTAGTTATTATAGTAGTAATTCTGTAGACATATGTATGTGCCTACAATCTTTCTTGTATTAATAAATATTTAATTTAGATTTTAAAAAACCTCTTGCGATTTGGTGTTCTTATTACTACTGAATTCAAAGCCTACATCTCGAAACATACAAATTGCAAAAATGGGTTACAACAGTTGTTTCAAGTTTCCCTCTGGGATTTGAACAACTCAGCCTTTACCATTGGCTTTGTAATAATAGTCTTTTTAGCTATTAAAGTCGACATGCACGTTGCTTTTGTTGCGCATTTCATGTGTTTGTTTTGCCTCAGAGCAATGCAGAGATGACACTAGTTTCTGAATGTGTAACAGGTTTATTTACAGAGGTTTTAAAATATCTCTGGGCCAGAATCTTCTGTTTGGTGTGCAGGGGCAGGTCCCACACGCCAACGCATAAAATGACGTGTGGTGCCATTGGGCATATGTCCTGATGTCACTGTGCATCTTCTGTTCAGCAGGCAAACAGTGGAGCTGGCTGCGCACCCACCAAACCGTCAAAGGCCTGCTTATGCCATTAATAAACTAATTAACCCCTATTGAGAAAGCTGCCTGTCCAGCCTTAAGGCTGTCGGACAAGCAAAGAGCCCAGGCAGCCTTTGCATTTTTCATGGAACCTCATCCACGGGCGGGATGATGTTTCATGAAGGTTTCATTAATTAGGTATAAATTTTTATGAAAATCCATAAACATGACCCAGCTCATGTGACACTGTCACATGGGGGGACATGTCTGAATAGTTTTTTACAAATTTTTCCAAGCTTAAATCTTAAGTTAGTCTCCGTGAGGCAGCTCCGTGCCTTAGGGAGATTCCTGTGCTCTTTCATGTGCATGTGTGAAAGAGCGCATACCCCAAATCTCCATCCTCCCCCCACCAGCACAGGTAGCGCTGAGCTCTTCCGGGCACACATCACGCTGGGCGGGCCTTAATTTGCCTGCCAATGTAAAATAGCGGCACCCAGCTGATCATGGGCAGCAATCAGCTCTGTGTCAGCCCGCGCCTGCTTGCAAACAGCCCACCTGACGGGGAGAACGTTCTGCCCCTGGAATCACAAACCACTTACAATTCAGCTTCTAGTAGCTTCTGTGGTGTATGCTTTCTTTACTCTGAGTCCACAACCAGGCCTAACCAATCAAGCACAGTGAGCAAAGATCAGTTACCAAACTCACATAATCAAACACAGAAAAATTGAACACTTCCATCTCCCTCGGTCATCAAGACTTTTGTTCTGATTAGTAGTTTAAGAAGTTATATTTCTTCTCATTTAGCTGACACTCACATTTCAGTTTTGAAGTCAATGTATATTAACTGGTCACTAATAATGTTTGTCTGACTCAATTCGGAACCCGAGTCAGCAAGTGAGGAATATTAGTGCAGGAAGGTTTGATCCCCAGTCTGGAAGTAGATAACTAACCTTATCCAAGGTGGTATTTAGAGGGGACTATGATTGACTTAATAGAACCTCGGCTATGGAGATCACCAGGGCTCCTGATTTTCTTCTTGTCATTTGGACTGAAAAGTGCACTTGTATGGATGCAGGTGGGAGCTGCATCAGACTGGCTGGTGGTGGGATCCAGGGCTGCATTTTGCCGACAGCTCAGCGACCTCATCAGCCTCAACAATGCCACTGCTTGTGGTGGCCATTGTCCTCAAAGAGCGGTGAGCTTGTTTGGGGGAAAGTGGGTTCCTATGGTAACAGTGGACAGCCATTGCCACCAGGGAGTCTTTTCATGGGCCATAAAGGAAGGACTCTCTGTTGGCCATCAGATTTCACTACTCAAGCAAAATTCTCTTGGAGGCAGGAAGTGTTCCTTAATAAACTTCTTAAGTGTCTCATTGGATGCCCGGAGGGCATCTGAACTTTCCGGCCACTGGCACAGTGACATGGTGGCAGGAAGTCGATTTCTGCTTCCTATGCCATCCCAAAGAACCTGGAAAATTGTGGCCATAGGTTGGAAAAGGCAGAGTATCAAGAGTTCGAAAATAACAGGAACTCAGCGATGGTAACCTTTGGATTTCTCCCTGTGCCATGTGTGAGTGAGAGCAGCAATGGAGTGAATGCGTGGCTGGTGGGGAACTGAAGAAGCAGGGGCTTCAGATTTTTGGTGCATTGGGATTAATAGGCGGACAAAAGGGACCTGTAAAAGCCCAATGTGTTGTACCTGAACAGAGCTGATACCGATGTCCTCAGGGGGAGATAAGCCAGCACTGTGTGGGAGGATTTAACCCATTTTAACATTGTTAGGGGTGCCAGGACCTAGCAGTAGATGCAAGATGCATAGAAAACTCAGAGAGACAAATAACAAAAGAAATATGATTAGAAGAAACAGTAGGAATTAGAATATAAAATACAAAGCCAGCTATTATGGTGTTGAATTGTGTGTGTGTGTGTGTGTGTGTGTGTGTGTTATAAATAATGTTGATGAGCTGAAAGCACAAGTTGCCACATGAGGTAATGGCCTAGTGGATATAATGGAAATCTGGTTTAATAGGCAGGAGCAGGTACTAAAAATTCAAGAAAGATTACAGCATTAATCAGGCATAATATCACAGTTCAAACAGAGAACTGATACCCTAAAGGATTCAAAGGGTGAATCTATTTGATTCAGCAGCACGGAGCAGGAGAATGATTACATCTCTGGGTGTTTACCATAAATCCCCAAATAATGAGAAGGACTTAGAGGGGCAAATCTGCAGGCACATTTCCAAGGAATGTAAACATAATACAGCAGTAATAGTTGGGGGCTTTTCCTACTTTAATACAGACAAGTGGAAAAATGAAGTAAAGTTCAAAAAGGTTGAAGAATCCTTAATATGTACGGGAGATTTTTTTGTTTTTTTTCTTTTTGTCTTTTTCCACAGGATATGAGCATCAATGGCTAGGCCAACATTTATTTCCCATCCCTAATTGCCTGTGAGAACGTGGTGGTGAGTCGCCTCCTAGAAGCACCACGGTCCATGTGGTGTAGGTACACCCGCAGTGCTGTTCGGGAAGGAGTTCCAGGATTCTGACCCAGCGACAGTGAAAGAACAGCAATGTAGTTCCAATTCATGCTGGCGTGTGACTTGGAAGAGTAGGTTGCAGGTGGTAGTGTTCCTGTCCATCTGCTGCCTTTGTCCTTCTAGGTGGTAGACGCTGTGGGTTTGGAAGGTGCTGTCGACAGAGCCTTGGTGAATTCCTGCAATGCACCTTGTAGATGGTACACACTGCTGCCACTGTGCGTCGGTGGTGGAGGGAGTGAATGTAGAACGAGGTAGATGGGGTGGCCTGAATGGTGTCAAGCCTCTTCAGTGTTGTTGGAGTTGCATTCATCAAAGCAAGTGGAGATATTTGCATCTTACTTCTGACTTGTGCCTTATAGATGGTGGACCACATTTGGGGAGTCATGAAGTGAGTTACTCACCATAGAGTTCCCAGCCTCTGCCCTGCTCTTGTAGCCACAGTATTTAAATGTCTGGTCCAATTCAGTTTCTGGTCAATGGTAACCCCCAGGATATTGATATTGGGGGATTCAGTGATGATAATGCCATTGAACATCGAGGGGCGATGTTGGATTCCCTCGGTGGAGATGGTCATTGCCTGGGCACTTGTGTGGCACGAATGTTACTTGCCACTTGTCAGCCCAAGCCTGGATATTGTCCAGGTCGTGTTGCATTTTGACATGGACTGCTTCAGTATCTGAGGAGTCGCAAATGGTGCTGAACATTGTGCAATTATCAATGAACATCCCCACTTCTGATGGAAGGAAGGTCATTGATGAAGCAACTGAAGATGATTAGGGCTAAGACACTACCCTGAGGAACACCTGCAGTGATGTCCTGGGACTGAGATGATTGACCTCCAACAACCACAACCATCTTCCTTTGTGCCAGGTATAACTCCAACCAGTGGAGATTTTCCCCCTGATTTCTTTTGACCCAACTTTTGCAGGACTCCTTGGTGCCACACTTGATCAAATGCTGTCTTGATGTCAAGGGCAGTCATTCTTGCCTGACCTCTTGAGTTTAGCTCTTTTGTTTATGTTTGGACCAAGGCTATAACGAGCTCAGGAGCTGAGTGACCCTGCCAGAACCCAAACTGAGCATCAGTGAGTTGGCTATTGCTAAGCAAGTGCCAATTGATAGCACTGTCAATGACATCTTCCATCACTTTGCTGATCTTCCTTAATCAGTTTGTTTCCTGCCCAATAAGCAAGGAAACTGTGCTGATGTAGTTTTTGAAAATAAAGTCGGGAAAGTGCAGTGTTTCAGTGAGAGAGCAAATAGGTAATAGTGATCATAACATAATTAATGTAAAGTAGTTATGGTAAAGGGTAACAAAGAATCAAAGGTTAATGTCCCCAGCTGGAAGAGAGACAACTTCGGGGAACTGAAAAGGAGCCTAGGGGAAGCTAGGATTGGCCAATAAAATAGTAAAGGAGCAATAGCAGGTTTTCCACGAGGAGATGGTTCATGTACTAACCAAGTATATTCCCGTGAGGAAGAAAGATGGAGCATCCAAACCCAAGGCTCCCTGGAAAATAGAAAAATAGAACTTAAAATAAAACAGAGGAAGGGGATTTATGATAAATGTCAGGCACAAAATACAGTAGAAAGCCATACAAAGAGTGCAGGGGAAATTGAAAAGGAAAAGTAGGGGCAAACAAGTATAAGAGAGGATTATCCCTAGACACAGTGCTTCTCAAACTTTTCTGGCCATGGAACCATTTTGACCTCCCAAGAGAATTAACAGAAGCTTTAAGAGACATTCTTATTATGTTGAAGAGTTAAACCGCAAAAGATTGCAAAGTAGCACAACTAGATTATCACTAGCGAGTGATAAGCTACTATCACAGACAACTCTTCAGCTCAGTCGTTTCCAGTTGTTTGGTTAATCAATTTAAGTCTGTGACCTCTGGAAGCAGTTTCTCTTTATTTACTCTAAAGACCCTTCATGATTTTGTACAGCTCTAACTAATCTCATAGTCTTCTCTACTAAAAGGAGAACACTCCAGGCTTCTCTGGTCTGTCTACGTAATTGTAATCTTTCAGCCCTGGGCCGATTCTGATAAATCTCTTATGTAGTCTCTCCAAAGCCACTTTCATCATGAGGAAGAACCACGCAGTTACAAATGTATAGATGCTGTCACACCAGCTAAGGCAATATAAACCTCACACCCTCAAACCGCTCACCCTTGTGCTTCGAGACCCGGACACCTTCTCCCTCCCACACTGAGGAACAATCTCCCTTCACTCTTCGGCCCACTCACCCTCTCTCTCCCACTCCAGGGCCTGGTCTCCATCTTGCTCCCAATCTGAGGCCCACTCACCCTCTCACTCCAAGACCCACTCACCCTCTCGCTCTGAGGCCCACTCTATGTCTCACTCTGAGGCTCATTCTCCTTCTCACTCTGAGGCCTGCTCTCCCTCTTGCCCTAAGGCCTGCTCACCTCACTCTGAGGCTCACTGTCCCTCTCGCTCTGAGGCTTGCTCTCCTTCTCAGTCTGAGGCCCACTCTCCCTCTCACTCTGAGGCCTGCTCTCCATCTTGCTCAGAGGCTGACTCTACCTCTCGTTCCCAGCCTTGCTCTCCCTCTCACTCCAAGGCCCATTCTCCCTCTCGCTCTGAGGCCCACTTTCCCTCTCGCTCCGAGGCCCACTTTCCCTCTCGCTCCGAGGCCCGCTCTCACTCTTGCTTTGAGGCCCACTCACCCTCTTGCTCTGAGGCCCACGCTATGTCTCGCTCTGAGGCTCATTCTCCTGCTCTCTCTGAGGCCCGCCCTCTCTGTGGCCCACTCAGTCTCTCGCTCTGAGGCCTGCTCTCCTTCTCACTCTGAGGCCTACTCTCCCTCTCACTCTGAGGCCTACTCTCTTCACTCTGAGGCCTACTCTCCCTCTCGCTCTGAAGCCTGATCTCCCTCTTGCTCCTAGGCCCGCTCTCCCTCTTGCTCTGAGGCCCACTCACCCTCTTGCTCTGAGTCCCACTCTCCTTCTCACTCTGAGGCCTACTCTCCCTCTCACTCTGAGGCCTACTCTCTTCACTCAGAGGCCTACTCTCCCTCTCGGTCTGAAGCCTGCTCTCCCTCTTGCTCCGAGGCCCACTCACCCTCTTGCTCTGAGGCCCACTCTATGTCTCACTCCGAGGCTCGTTCTCCTGTTCTCTCTGAGGCCCACTCTCTCTAATGCCCACTCTCTCTCTCACACTGAGGCCTGCTCTCCTTCTAATTCTGAGGCCTGCTGTCTCTATCTCACTCTGAGGCCTGCTGTCTCTCTCTCACTCTGAGGCTTGCTCTCCCTCTCACTCTGAGGCCCACTGTCCTTCTCACTCTGAGGCCTGCTCTCCTCACTCTGAGGCCCACTCTCCTTCTCACTCCAAGGCTCGTTCTCCTGTTCTCTCTGAGGCCCGCTGTCTCTGATGCCCACTCTCTCTCTTGCACTGAGGCCTGCTCTCCTTCTAATTCTGTGTCCTGCTGTCTCTCTCTCACTCTGAGGCTTGCTGTCTCTCTCTCACTCTGAGGCCCACTCTCCTTCTCATTCTGAGGCCCACTCTCCCACTTGCTCTGAGGCTGACTCTACCTCTTGTTCCCAGGCTTGCTCTCCCTCTCACTCCAAGGCCCGTTCTCCTTCTCTCTTTGAGGCCCACTTCCACTGTCCCTCTGAGGCCCTCTTGCTCCTGGGCCCTCTCACTCCAAGGCATATTCTCCTTCTTGCTCTGAGGCCCACTCTCCCTCTCGCTGTGAGGCCTGCTCTCTTTCTAATTCTGAAGCCCGCTCTCTCTCTCTCTCACTTTGAGGCCTGTTCTCCTTCTCATTCTGAGGCCCATTCTCCTTCTCATTCTGAGGCCCGCTCTACCTCTCGCTCTGAGGCCTGTTCTCCTTCTCACTCTGAGGCCCACTCTCCCTCTTGCTCTGAGGCCTGCTCTCCCTCTCACTCTGAGGCCTGCTCTCCCGCTCACTCCAAGGCCCGCTCTCGCTCTTGCTCTGAGGCCCACTCTCCCGCTCACTCTGAGGCCCGCCCTCCCTCTAACTCCAAGGCCCACTCTCCCTCTCGCTCTGAGGCCTCTCTCCCTCATGCTCTGAGGCCCACTCACCCTCTTGCTCTGAGGCCCACTCTATGTCTCACTCCGAGGCTCGTTCTCCTGTTCTCTCTGAGGCCCGGTCTCTGTGATGCCCACTCTCTCTCTCACACTGAGGCCTGCTGTCTCTCTCTCACTCTGAGGCTTGCTCTCCCTCTCACTCTGAGGCCCACTCTCCATCTCACTCTGAGGCCCACTGTCCTTCTCACTCTGAGGCCCACTCTCCCTCTCGTTCTGAGTCTGACTCTACCTCTTGCTCCCAGGCCCGCCCTCACTCTCGTTCCCAGGCCCACTTCCACACTCCCTCTGAGGTCCTCTTCTCCAAGGCCCTCTCACTCCCAGGCCCACTCTACCTCTTGTTCTTGCCCTGGAACTTGTCTTGAAAACTTACTTTCCCACTGTTTCTTGCTCATCCAAGTACGCGCTGGCTTGTCACTGCCTTCCAGTGAGAAACCAGCCTCTGATTGGACAAGCAGCTCTATAGCATTTTTCAAATGCACATCAGTTGAATGACATGAGTTGGACAAGCCTGGCCTACTCCTACATTCTGCCCACACTACTGTAGAACCACTTGATATATCATACAGAGCCCCTGGGTTCTGCGAACACAGTTTGGGAAACCCTTAACATAAAAGAAATCCAGAAAATCTTTTATAAACATATGCAAAGTGAAAGGTCAGTACAAGGAATGGTGGGGGCCAATTAGGGACAAAAGGGGAATTTCCTCGTGACTGGAAGTAGTGAATGAAAACTTTGCATTTAGTTTCATGAAGGAAGAGGATGCGGTTATGTCATTGTAGAGGGGGGGTGGAAGTAGAGAAATGAGGTTGGCGAGAAATAGATGGGAAGAGGGTGCCAAATTGGTTGGCACCATTTAAAGTTAATGAGTTACCAATTCTAGATGGAATACATTCGAGATTGCTGAGGGACATTAGGGAGCAGGCAGTAGAAACTGCACTCACAATTGTTCAATTCTCCTTGGATATGGAAATGGTGCTAGAGGACTGGAGGATTGAATATGTTACACCCCTATTCAAAAGAGGGGAGTGAAAAACGTGAAACTGCACAGCAATCAGTATAATGTCAGTGATGGGAATAATAACAGAAACCATTGCTAAGGACAAAATTAATTTTCACTGGGAAAACCACATGTCAAGGGACAGTCAGCATGGATTTTGCTGTAATATGCCTTTAAGGGACAGCAGCATGCCATCACTAGAAGGGAAGTGTGTCATGTGATCCAATCTCAGTTTCACTTTTGCCTGTGAGTAAAACACCGCCACAGCTCTGATGTCTTCAAGATAAACACCCATGAACATCTGTTCATACACCCATGAACATCTGTTCTCATGTGCCCAGTCTTAAAAAAATAAGCCTGTGGCAGAAAGGGCCATTGGCAGTGACAGTCCCGAGAGCAAAGGCTGGTACAGCTACAAGGAGCAGGGAATTCAGAATGACAACATGTTTACCCAATCCATATTGAGTGATTGGTGCTTTTATATCATTATTAAAACACAACATGGTACTCAGCGGTGTGCAAACAGCATGGCAGTAAGATTGATTACAGGAATGACATGGTGAACAGCATGTGATCGTGCTACATGGCACAAGATGACCCTTGACATTTTGGTCAGACCACAATGGAGTGGCAGCATCAGAGAGCGTTCAAATCGAGGCATGGTGACTGCACAGAAAAGCTTTGAAGACACAGATTGGGATAGTGCTGAAATAAAGAGCTGGTGAGCAGCTGGGTTTCCCTTGGTGAGATTGCAGCACACAGCCTGTCAGTTCATTGATTGGGACAATGCATTGACAGGACCAGCATCGGGTTAGCTCAGTAGGGAAAGGCCAGGGTGTGGGCCAGACTGATAGTGAGCGAAGGGGAGTCAAGCAAAAAAAAAAGGGCCATCATAAAAATTGGGCCAGAGAAGGTTGCGATTATAATGGTGGCTTTGGGAGTTGCTGAACAATAAATTGAATAAAACAAGGAGAAAGGTCAAAGAGATATTGTCAGAATGCCTGCAAAATTTGCGAGTTTGAATCAGGTTGCAGCTGACCAATGGTCCAAATTCAGAATGTTTAAACAGCACACAGAGCTATGGTTTCTTCAATCAGATTCATTTCAACCAGACCAGCAAGCCATAAAAATTCACCTAGCAGTAAGGAATGAAGGCCCACGCAGGCTGAACATGTCAGGATTAATGGCAGAAGAACTAAAAGTTATGGACTACATTGGAAGACTGGTTCAGAATCATGTTAAACTTCCATATTCATTGACAAGAATTCATGTAATTGTGACACCAGCCTACAGAATCCACAGACCACTTTGAAAAATCACAGTACCTACACTTATCTCTGCACCTGCTGACAAACACAGAATTAGCAGACAGAATTGTTGACTGGTGATCATAACCACTCCCAGGGAAGCTTTCCAGAAATATCTACTGGACAAGCCCAAAATGTATAGCATTGAAGAACTACTCAAGGATGGACATAAGTACAAAGTGATCCTTGTAGGTTGACAAAACTTACAGGACCTAAATAAAACTCCAGCTGTTGACACACTCACTGGAACACTCAAACCCAGCAAGACTTGTGGAAGCTGTGGCCTTCTGCATACACCTAGGAAATGCCCAGCTTTTAATTAACTCTGCAAATCATGCAGCAGAAAGGGCCATTGGCAGCGGCAGTGTAATGGTACAGCTACAAAGAGCAGTGCATTGATCCAAATAGACTGTACACAACAGGTGTGTTCAAGCAGTGAGAATGACCATCCAGTTTCCTGTCAGGAGCAAATTCATGAGGTGATTGACAAACCAGAAATGACGATGATGTGCACAATGAGATGAAGAATGGTTTCACACCATCAATCTCATAGACAGCAGTGCTTCGTTAAGTTAGATATACAAAGTATCTCCTTCCTCTTCAGATGCTCCTTGCGGATACTTATTTTGACCCTTGGCTTCTTTCAGAATGACATAGTCACAGCCCCGAATTAATAGTGCAAACTTTTAAAAATAATTCAGGAAGAAGAATGTCAAAAATTCAATGTCCTTCAAATTTTCCAAAAATGGGTTCCTCACACAGACAAGGTGACTAGGATTTGTTCAGAACCAAGGTCCCTATGAAATCATTGCACACATAGGCACAACAGAGAGGCTTAACAGAGAACAAATCAGATCCATTCGATCTCCTCAACAACCCTGCAGTCTTATTGCATCAAGAACGAGATCCCAAATACACCCAGGAACATCCAAGAATGACAATCCCACAGATCACAATGAGCAATTAAAGAAACCTCAGGATAATGTTACCATTACAGACCTGGGTGTACCAGGATAATACCTCTATGCTTTAGAGACTCATAAATCCATCAGTTCCACACACTTATGTGACAGTAACTGAACATGAACAAGTATTGTAATTCTTTACACTTCTTTGGAAGTAGGAAAAGTAGAGCTGGATAGAGGGCCAGTGATAGGTGGAGATAGCTAAAAGATGTCATAGACAAAAGGACAAAGAGGTGTTGAAGGTGGTGATATTAGCTAAGGAATGTGCTAATAGGTGACATTAAGGATAGAAAGCAGGACGAGCAAGGGACAGATAGCCCTAGTGGGGGTGGGGTGGGGGGAAGGGATCAAAATAGGCTAAAAGGTAGAGATAAAACAATGGATGGAAATACATCTAAAAATAATGGAAATAGATGGGAAAAGAAAAATCTACATAAATTATTGGAAAAAAGGGTGATCAGAAAGGGGGTGGGGATGGAGGAGAGAGTTCACTGTATTCTAGGTGTGGTCAAACTAGTGCCTTGTATAGTTTTAGCAAGACTTCCCTACTTGTATACTCCATTCCCTTTGAAATAAAGGCCAACATTCCATTTGCCTTCCCTATTACCTGCTGAACTAGTATGCTAGCTTTTTGTGATTCATGCATGAGGACTCCAAACCCCTCTGTGCTGCAGCTTTCTGTAGTCTTTCTCCATTAAAATAAGGTTCAGTTCCTCTATTCTTCCTGCCAAAGCATATAACCTCACATTTTTCCCACAATATATTCCATCTGCCAAGTTTTTGCACATTTTCGAGGGATTGCCTAGAGATTTTCTTATGAGGTTTACTGATCAGAGTAAGGTATGCAGGGCACCCCCCAGATGTCATTCTTAGGACTATTGCTTTTCTTGTTTTAAATAAATGACCTGGATTTGAGTGTACAATTCCAAAGTTTGCGGATGTTAGAAAACCTGATGCCTAGGGGTACATATTCACAAACCTTTGAAGGTGGCAGAACAAACTGATAAGATGGATAAGAAAGCACATGGGATACTTTGCTTTTTAAATAGAAGCATTGAATACAAAAACAAGAAATTCATTTGGCCTCAGCTCGAATATTGTGTACAATTCTGAGCAGCACAGTTTGGGAAAGGGGTCAAGGCCTTGAAGAGGTTACTGAGGAGGTTTATCAGGATGAATGCAGGGATTAGGGACTTCAGTTATATGGAGAAACTGGATTATTCTCCTTTCAGCACAAAAGGTTAAGTGGAGATCTAATAGAGGTATTCAGCATTCTGAGGGGTTTTGATAGAGCAAGTATGGAGAGACTGTTTCCTCTGGCAAATGTGTTGGCAAAAGCACTGGAGGAGAAAGGAGCAGTGTTTTCATTCACATAGAATATTGCTAACATTTGCCTGAATAACCTGAAAGGTGTAGTGGAAGGTGATTCCATCGGCCCTTTTAAAAGCAATTGAACATGTACGTGAAGAGTTTGAATGTGCAGTGTTATGGGGAGAAAGCTGGGTTGTGGGATTAATTTTCAAAGTTATTTCAAAGAGCTGGCACATGCCTGATTGGCTGAATGACCTCCGAGTGAGCTCTAAGAGCCGATGATTACACGTGAGAACAGAATGATGCCCAAAAGCAGTCCCTCCCAAAAGTTCCATAGCCTAGTGATATTGGCGATTGACTTTGACCATATCTCAATGGGTCAGCACCTTAAAGGGAGGGTCAGGGTGGACTGTGCACTGGTTAAGTGAATGGGCCATAAGGTGATGTGTTAAAAAAAAACAGCAACTTAAAGACAAATACATTATGGGGAGAATTTTCATCGGAGTGGCTGAGTGGGAGTGGGCGCAGACGCCATTTTACATGGGCAGGCCTGCCGAGCGTGACCCGCACCCAGAAGCGCTGAGCGCTCCCTGTGCAGGCAGGGGGAGGAGACTGAGTCAGGGCCGGTGCTTTGTGCACGTGTGCGAAAGAGCACAGAAATCTCCCTGAGGCACAGAGCTGCCTCCAGAAGATTAGTTTGATTATCAACAATTTAAATAAAGAAAAAAAAATTTTAAGACGTCCCCTCATGTGACAGTGGGACATGCCAATGAACTTTAATAAAAATTTTTATTCAATTTACAAACACTTCATGAAACCTCATCCTGCCTTTGCAAGCTGCTGTGTCATAACACCCAATGAAGCTCTAACTCCAGGTGCACTGGGTGGATGCCAGTTTGGAGTTGCCAATGACGAAGTTGACAATACCTGGGGTCTGAAATGAGAGGATCTGAGAGCACCATCAAGCCTGAGGAAGCCTTAAAAGGCTTATTCCAGGTCAAAAAAGGATCCTATGAATGAAGGTCTTTGGTCTGCTCATTTATGGATGACTACCTGAACAGCTACTGTTAAGGCATTTGCACTGCTTCAGGCCTCCAAAGCCCTCGCACGCTTGATAGGGGAAAATAGTGGCATAATGGTTATACCCCAGGACTAGTAATCCAATGGGCCTAGGCTAATGCTCGGTTTAAATCCCACCATAGCAGCTGGTAGTATTTAAATTCAATTAATAAAATCTGGAATTGAAAGCTAGTCTTAGTAATGGTGACCATGACAACTATCATTGATTGTTGTAAAAAAAACCCATCTGGTTCACTTGTGGTCCTTTAATAAAGGAAATCTGTTACTCCAGACCCACAGCAATGTGCTTGACTTGTAACTGTCCTTGGAAATGACCAAGCAAGCCACTCATATCAAGGACAATTAGGGATGGGCAACAAATACTGGCTTTGCCAGCAACGCCCACATCCCATGAAAGAACAAAAGAATTCCGGCCTTTATACTGATTACTGGCCCCTGCCAAAAGGTGAGCCCGTCCCCAGAAACATTGATTCTAATTAAATTACCTAAACTCAAAATCCAAGTCAGTTCAGGCCACGTCAGTGGGAATATACTTTAGGTGCACCTTGCCTGACTTGGACCGGAGGTATGTGGGGGATGAAGACAGAAAAACAAGAGCAAAGCAATATAGAGAGATGCTATTGTACATTGACTGAATCAAAAACTCCATCACATTGGAGAAAAGGTAGAAAGATATAATGGAAACTAATCAAATCTCTGCACTGTGTCAGCTGGGAAAAAACATACCACATTTTGAAGTGAGTATAGTCTTAAACTCTAGAGTTGCTCAGAGCAATTAAGTCAATTAGAGTGAGGCTGTTCTGAGAGTGTAAATTGGTCTAATCCCCTATATCATCTTGGATCCATCAGAGCAGGAACAACTGGAGAAACAGGTGTTTGATGTTAGAAAGTCAGATGGTGTTTGGAGAGTTAAGTAGCTCATAATAATGAATCAGAAAAATTGATTGTAAAAATGGTTCAGCTTCAGAACAATAATGCCGCCATATCTTAAATCAGGATTTTAAGGAATGAAATTTGTAAAGTGTTAAGAATAAACTTACCCTTCAGAAAGAATCACAAAAAAACACCAAATGTTTGAATTCAATTAGCGCTGAGTAATAGATTCTTTCTGGGAGACAAAACTTGCCTGATTTCTAGACAAAAATGCAGCCACCTAGAAAAATATCAAGGACAGCTGGATATCTGGCACATTGACATTTTGGAAGCTTCTCTATGCCAAGACTCTAAACACTTGTATGCTACATTTCTTTCACACAATGAACTCTTGTGAATGTAATTAACTGAGCGATGGAACTATGATAGATATGTGCTCAGTTAAAATTTCAAATCAAAGAAGAACACATGCAACAAAGTCAGGAGGAACTGGGAAAATATGCTTGGAAGAGGTTAAGGTCAATATTCAAATAAACAATTGGATAAAAACTTGAGGAACCCAGTGCACAAGAGGCAAATATTTTTATTGCCTCTGTGGTATTTGTGTGTGGGAGTAAATGATGAGACTTCCAGGCTGACTTCAGATTGTGAAGAAGAGTTTTGTCTGAGCAGAACTGTTGATCCCATGCGGGGCGCTACAATCCTCAGCTTAAACTTTAAAAAGGCTTTGGCCTGGAAATTGCACCAAACCCAGATTGGGGGAATAATGCACCTTGTGCAAATCTAACGAGGCTGACAGCATGACCATGGCAAAATTGGTTTGCAGTCTCATTTTTTTATTTCTAGTTAATGCTAGTTACTAGTTGGTTCAAGTGGCAGCACCGAGAGGACAGGTACAACTATTTTCACATGCTGAGGTCACCATCAGCATCTTCAAGCAATGGTTCAGATGCTTGGAAGGTAAGGGAGAGTGCTACAGTGCATCACCACCAAGATCTCAAAGGGCGATTGCAGCCTCCTGTTACTGGCACAATTTTAATGTAAGGAGCACAGCAATAGAGCAGGTGGAAAAGAAAAGATAGCTGCAGCCAGAAAAAGTCTAATGTGATGAAAGGGGTTGGAGATTCCTCGTATCAGGAAGGGTTCAACTGAGGCTGTACCTCATATTGCCACTTCGTTCTCTTAGCTCCTAATAAAACAGGAGAAGCACATAGCTGGAGATAAGTCACCTCTTGAAACATGGTCAGGCATTGGTATATATTAGACTGCAATGGTTGCTCACTGGGGGAGAACTGAGCAGGTTATTTTCATGACATTGTTTGGGTGGTAAGCTGGCATGGTGGATTGCCTGCTTCTTCTGCAACCTGCCTGACTTATCAGTTCCATTGAACTTCTGCATACTTGAAATAGAATTGTTCAGTTAGTAACATTCTCATCCCTCAATCAGAAGGTTGTGGGTTTAGGTGTCACTCCAGACACTTGATCCAGAATATTGCAGTCAGTGTGCAGGGGCGGATCTGACACGCTGACCCGCAAAATGACATGAGATGTCATCGGGCCTGTGTCCCAGTGTCATCACGCGTCATTTAGATCTTTCGTTCGGCAGATACACACTGGAGGTGGCTGCGCACCCTCCGAACTTTCAACGGCCTATTAAGGTTATTAGGAACCTAATAAAGCTAATTAACAGCACTGCCCGTCCAGCCTTAAGGCTGGCTCTGGGCAGGTGAAGAGCCCGAGCGGCTTGTGTTTTTCAGGAAACCTCATCCATGGGCAGGATGAAGTTTCTGGAAAGTTTTATTAAATAAATTTTAAAGTTTCCCAAAATATGAAAACATGTCCCATCTCATGAGACACTGTCACATGAGGGGATGTGTTTAGATAACTTTTTAAATAATTTATCTAACTATTTTAATATCAACTTAATCTCCCTGAGGCAGATCCGACCCTCCCTCCTCCCCCCAGCCCCCACAGGTAGCGCTGAGCACTACTGGCCGTGCGTCAGGCTGAGTGGGCCTTAATTGGCCTGCCCACGTAAAATAACAGTGTGCAGCCAATCGCGGGCAGCGATCGGCTCTGCGCCCGCCCCCCACCCACTCCTGCCCAGCCTGCCCAACATAGGTAAGTTACTGGCCTTGAGCGCAAAATCTATGCTGATATTTCAAAGCAAGACATCGTCACTAAAACAGGTTACCTGGTCTTTATTGCATTGCCGTTCGGGGGACCTTGATGTGTACAAATTGGTTGCTGCATTTCCTGCGTTACAACAGTGATTACATTTAAAAAGTACTTCATTGGACATCTTGAGTTTGTGAAAAGCACTGTATAAAAGCAATTTTTTTTTCTCATCTGGAACTACAGGCAACATGGCTGCTTGAGAGTTTTTTTGGATGTGAGAACAGAGTATGGATCTCTGGTATTCTGTAGAAACACTTTGGATCAAGTCAGAATTCTAGGCTGCAGCTGCAGCAGTTTTATTCTTAGCATAAACATAATGGTCTGACTCGAGCATTCATCATTATTGTGGTGTTAGTATCTCTGCCACTAAAGCCTCCTCAGTGAGATGGAGGCCCTTGCTAAAAAGATTTCTTTTTCAGCTTTGTAGTTAAAGGGCATCATCCAGGCAGGTAAACGTCTCAAGGAAGAGCTTCAGGCCAATCCACATCCAAAAACCTGCTCTGAAAACTCTGCTCACATTTTGACAGCTGTGACAAATTCCACCACAGCATCTGACAGAACCCACAACATTCCAAGACAATCCCGAAACATTCTAAAAAAAAGTCAATCTGCCCTATCTCCCAATGTTAACAGGTGCTTTAAAAAAATTCCAGGATCCAGATCTGCATCTTTGCCAAAAACTAATCAGTTCTTCCTTCATCCATAATCGCAATAAGGTTGAGTTAATACAATGTGCCAGAGATATACTGAATACCCTCTTCTCTTGTTCTGGTTGCAACTTGTGGAGAACCAGTAATCCAGTCAGAACTTTGTTACGCAGCGTGGCCATAATGGTTTTAGACTATTTCAATTCCATGGTGAAGAAATGGGTTTCTGTATTAAATAAGCCAACATCATTTGATCATTGGGTGGCAACAGGCTTTGTGGAACATCAAAGTGACTGGTCTCTCTTGATCTCCCGAGAATTCCCCTGCTTCCTTCAAAATAGTTCCATTGGATTTTATAGGCCCACTTGGCGAAGTCAGGCAGGGCCTTGGTTAGTTCAGGTCATCAACCCGAAAAGTTAATTCTGTTTCTTTCTCCACAGCTGCTCTCAGGCCTGCTGAGTATTTCCAGCATTTTCTGTTTTTATTTCAGGTTTACAGAATCCGCAGTGTTTTGTTTTTATAATTGAGTTACTGTGTTGCCTAAATGACTGTATACATCTGCCCTGTCTTATCTCTGCCAACAGTGCTAAGACCATGTGTTTTTTTTTCCCTTAGCATCAACATTTCACAACCATGTGTTCTTTGTATGATGGTGCACATGAAATTTATGGAATCCAGTGAAAACTGCGACCAAATTTTGAAAGAGACAAATAACAGACGAAAGCAAGGATGAATGTTGTACTAAATTTAAGACTTGCTATGTGGAGCTGGAGTGTAGATTTATGTCAATAAATGAACCAAATGAGTTGATGTTTGTATTGTCGATCTGAAAACTGCAGGTAACTTTTACCTTTTTGCAATGTAAAGGCACAGCTATAATCGAAAGCACCTTGAACATGTGCCTTCCAGATCTCACTAGGAACACCTGAACAAGGCCATTAAGCTTTTTTGCAGCAATGAATCCCCATTGCTTTAGGAATTGACCATATGGCTGACAGGCTAAAAAGAAATGCCAGCGGGAAATCACCAGATCAGTGCTGCTGGCTTTTATAGTTAAATTTACCATAAACCAGAGATTAAAGGAAGGCTATCATCCAGTTTAGCAGGCCTTTGCTGTTTGTGAACTGCATTATCCTTACATTTATTATGTAAGAGGCATCGTACAAGTGCAAGTTGTTTTTTGTTGTCAATTTAAAATCTATTGTTTGTTTTTTCAGAGAATATAGTAAGGTCTGATTCGGTGCTGTTACTTCATGATACTAATCCACTTATTTCAGACATTTTTGGAGAATATTTTGATGTCAATCATCTGTATCAATGTTATATTTCTCTGCAAGCCATATAATATTTGTTATATGCTAGACTAGCTAAAGAAACAATACGCTCTCTGGTAAGTAGGTGTAAAATACAAAGTGGACTTAACAACGTGTTTGAGATTCCAGAGACAGTAGAGCCTTCTACATAAAATGAACAAATTTTGAGTCACACCATTAGTCTCGGCTTTTGAAAAGAATGTGGATCATCCTGAATGAGTTGATCATAGTTGGTCAGTCAGGTGCCACTGAACCCCAAACAATATCTACAGCAGGTCCAAAATTGTAATAATGGCCACAGCCTCTGTATCATCTGACTGCTTGATCGGCATCAAGAGCTGAATGAGCCACAGTTTCCTCTAATTAAACATTGGGCCTTAAGCCATTGTCCTTGACCGACACAAAAAAACCTCCATATCCATACCACTCATCCTGTCCTCTCTGACCATTATTTCGGGCTGAACCAGACTGTCCACAAACTCGTGCCCTACTCAACCCCACACTTAGCTTCGGACTCCATTTTCTCTTCATTGCAAAGTCCACTTACTTTCATCGCCTCATTACTTCCCACCTCAATCGGTCTAATGCTGCACACTGAATCCAGAACTTTGTCACATCCAAACCTGACAATTTCAATTCTCTCCACATAGGACTCCCATCATCCAGCCTCTCTCCTCCTTTAAGGCCTTCCTGAAAACAATTCCTTTGGTTACCACCAGCCCTGCCCCCCACCACCACCCCAAACCTCACCCACTAATAGCTCGTCATGCATTCACTACGCACTTATATTTATGCCCCTACGAGGCACTTTGGTACATTTTTCTTCTCTAATGTACATCTTCAGTCTAGAGTGAGAGGATTGTCTTCTGAGGAGGCATTAAGTAGACGAGGCCTACATTTTCTAACATTTAAATGAATGAGAGATGATCTATTTATAAAATCCATATGGGG
Source organism: Carcharodon carcharias (assembly GCF_017639515.1). Classification (NCBI taxonomy): domain Eukaryota; kingdom Metazoa; phylum Chordata; class Chondrichthyes; order Lamniformes; family Lamnidae; genus Carcharodon; species Carcharodon carcharias. The sequence goes on along the minus strand of NC_054475.1, from coordinate 1,556,386 downwards.
CTCGACAGGGTAGATACTGAGAAATGTTTTCCCTGGCTGGGGTATCTAGAACATAGGATCACAGTTTCAGAATTAAGGATTGGCCATTTAGGACTAGGGTGAGGAGAAGTTTCTTCACTTCAAAGGGTTGTGAATTTTTGGAATTCCCTACTCTATGTTGAAACTCAGTTGTTGAGTATATCCATGACAAAGATTGATAGATTTTTGGGAATCAGGGGAATTAAGGGAAATGGGGATAATGTGGGGTAGATGGAATTAAGGTGGAAGATAAGCCATGATTTTATCGAGTGACAGAACAGGACCAAAGGGCCGAATGGCCTTCTCACGTTCCTATTTCTTATGTCCCCATAGAAATTCATTACGTTCCTGTACTTTATAATTGAAATCCTTCTTTAATTTAAACTCAAATAAATGGAGAGTTTAGTTAGGGCTTTGTGGGTTCCATTAGTTGGCCCTATTTAGCTGTGTGGTTGTTGCAAAATTTCTCAAATTACAACAGCAGGGGACACACAGAACTGAAATTTCAAACTAAAGATCAAAGAGATCCCTGGGGAATCATCACTTTGAACTCAGAATGAAAAATAAAACTGTAAACATGAAACAAACGATTACAATGGCTACAATGGGACATTGTGATTAAAAAAAACATTCCAGTCCTTCATGCACTTTATTCGGAGTTATCACTTTGCTTACTTTATTAAAGACACAACGAATTGATGAAGGTGTTGTTACTAAATTCCATACCAAATGAATGTTTGCTTTCCTTTTAAGGTCATTTGTATAAAACAGCTTGAAACTTCCACCCTCGTGCTTTTAATTGTAGTTCACCTTTATAATGAGAGACAGAGTTAACCAAAAACTGTAAAGAGCAAAAATAATAATCTCTTTCAGACAGCTCACAAAATTCTGTGGTACTAAGTTGACACAAGGTTATAAAAGGACACTTGTATATTATAACTGGGAGCAGTCCAGAAATCAGACTGTTCACTGTCACTGGTATGAAGTCATTCATAAACTTCTAGAATTTTAAACGGGTCTTTGAAATGAGACACCTTAGTTGAACAACCAAAGAGACAGGAGCTTTAACTGGGGATTCAGGTTGGTACCAGAAAATATGGAATTTTTATACTTGTGTGTTTTTCTATAAAGTACTTACTTATCACGAATGTTCAGTTAATCTTGTATATGGAAGAATGTGTTTGTGCACTCCTGAGAAAATACCTGTTAAATCAGGTTGGCCATAATTAGTACATCATGATTTCTGTTTAGCACCTAAACTGAAGAATTGAGTTATTTTACAATTAAAATAAATCAGATGGTAAAAAAAAAATGACTGGTAGTTATATGAGTTCATGCTTGTTGCATGGGAGATGTACCCACTGTATTCCATGCCTGAGTTGCTGTTGCCTTCCTATTAAAGCACCTGGTCATATTGCTGGCAAATTGAGGAAGATTTGAGTGGAGCAACATAACAACAGTCTCTGCACTCCTAAAGGTAATTATTGTATGTCGTGCTTTGATGAGGTATTCTTTTTAAGTTTGAAAAAAATGGTTATGTCAATAAGCTGCAAAGAAGAGAGACTGAAGGAGGCTGGTGCAGAATATAAATGCTGGAATAGATCAGTTGGGCCGAATAGCTTGTTTCTGTCCCATTCTACATAAATTGAATTATCCAGCCCTTAAGCATTTAAATTAGGATAGTTATAGGGCAATTAACAATGCAAAAATTTAAATAAAGCAGCTTCAAACTAGTTCCAGTATTTACTGATTCCAGGTTTTACTGACTTGTATAGAAAGATACCATTTTAAACAGATACTTTTGCTTGGGTACTACAAAATACTGTGACTAGTCACGTTTAGTATCTCAAGAATCAATAACTGCAAAGCAGGGTTTATTTTTTCTGGTCCAGGATTAGAAGGATTTCATGTCTGCAGGATCAAAAGCCACATCCTTAGGGGGATCTAAAGGATATTATCGAACTTATCTGAACTCTTACTGAAATTTGATAAACTTTCCAGCAATTTATAAACGGGCCCTTTTCCCTGCTTCCTGAGCTCTCATTTTTAAAATAACAAAATTTAAAATCTGCTCCTGTGCTATCGCTTGAAATTACTATTAAATGTATGTACAATCGTTTCAAAGAATCAAACGGACATAACTGTGCTTTCTTTCGACATCCTAATTTTAATTTGAAATGAGCTGTTTGTTTTTCCAAATCCCTGTGCAAACAGACTCAAGTTTCAGGATTTAAAAAAATGATTCTCAAACCAAATTCTCTAAGTCTGTAGAATCATGGCAAGTTAAAAATTGGTAGCAGAGTTACCAGAGGGCGTTATACATTGTATCATCAATATACTCTACGTGCAAGAGATAAAGTGTCACTACAAGGGCATTTTCTTTTGCTCTTTCCTAAAATTAAGTTAAGTTTTGTTCGCTTTTTACTTTGCTTGGCTTCAGAATTTTTCCCATTTGTTAAAAAAACTCATAAGAATTTTAGATATCTGTTGCTAATTTCACAAACTTTGGGGGAAGCACCCCTTATGGCTGGGGATGGCGAAGGAATGGAGAGGAAAAGGTATGAGCTGAATTTCCAACCCTTCATCCTGGGAAGTAGGGCAGTATGCCCCTGAAAAGGAAGTTTTCAATTCCCTGAGGCATTGGAGTACCACCCTGATGCTAACATTGGTGTGGCTGCGACAACATTGGGTGGGGCTTGCTGCTGAGTGATCAGAGCAGTACCCTGATAGATTCTTTTATTATTGAAATTGGGGTCCTAGACATCATGAAGATCTTGGTCGCCATTTTTGGACTGAACTGGCCAGGTTGAACTGATGCACACCAACCAGCTGCTGGCCTAGCCTGAGGGGATCCCAAAATCCTCCTCTCTTTTTGTGGGGTAGGGAGAGGGATGCTTCTCCAGGCTCCACTAAACCACCCAAGAGGCACTGTTGTTTTGCCTCCTGTGTCCAAACCCCCCTCCACAGAGGGACCGTCTTTGACAGCCAGGAGCTGGCGGGTTGCCACAATGTCCTGGAACTCTGACCTCACCCCTCAGCCTGCTGAAAATAAGGCCCATCCCTCAAAACAGAATGGGCTTCCCACTGCAGGTTGGGACGTTCTTCCAGTCACTGGAAGCCCCTGGCAGTGGAATGGGGATTATTCGGCCCTACGTGTTTAAACATGCACCTGTTTCACCAAATCCAAGCAAGAGAAAGTAAAAATAAGTATAAAGACATAACTACAATATTATGGGGAGTAAGTTCATCAGACCCCAAAAATGGACATGGGGATCGCGATGCACAATTAACCCATGCCCATTGATCAGGAATAAGGCAGCACATTGCCTGGTTATTTTGGGTTTATTTTGCTTTAATTGTACGCATGCTGTGCAGATGTGTGCATGGTTTACACACTACAGTCATCAAACATCTGCTTAGCAGATAGCCTTTGAATAGCCACCTCTGGTTTGCCATGGTAGCTCAAATGCAGCTGGCTTAGTGGACTGCCTTAGAATGAAGGATTATGACCGCAGCCAAGATACCAGGCAGTGACCTGCATGATTTGCTCCATATGGGCCACATACCAGCTGGCTGAGGGAATGAAATCCCTTTCATTTTGTTATAAATATTTAGTTCATGGTCCATAGTAATATTGTAGAGGTAATATTATCCTAAATGGGCAGATTAAAGGTTAACTCTAGAAAATGGGATAAACTACAGCATCTTGAAGATTATTACACTTAAAAGATTGGGGTCATGTTGGGGTTAACAGCTAGAAAGGTAAGATCATAAAATAGCAGGCCTGCAGTTGTCACATTCTGCTTTCTGGCCTTAATGCCACCATCAGCACCTCCTTTAGCCAGTACCATTAACAACCCTTTGTCCTTCTGTCCATGACATCTGTGTCAATCTCTCCTTTGTCCCCACCTATTGCTGGCCTTGTATCCAGTTTCACCTGCTCCACCCACTCCTCCCCCTTACACAGTATAAATTCCTTCACATTTTTACTTCTCTTTAGATCTGAAGAAGAGTCATATGGACTCGAAATGTTAACTCTGTTTTTTTCTCTCCACAGATGCTGTTAGACCTGTTGAGTTTTTCCAGCATTTTATGTTTTTGTTTCAGGTTTCCCGCGTCCGAAGTATTTTGCTTTTATCTTATGTCATTATGGAGATGCGTGGAGCTTAAGAATGTTCTATGGTTTCAATTTATCTGTTTATTTGCTGGGGGAGTGAGGTATTCTGCAGCAGTGTGGAAAGGTCACACTGGAAAGGTGCTGCAGTTAGCAGGTTCCAGACAGCAAAACAGTTGCTGTTAGCTGGCTCTGTGTAGTTTATGCTCAGGAGAAATCCCTGGAGTCATTTGTTAGCTCTGTGCACATAGGGCTGCCTGGGGAGCTGAGAAGGTGTCAGAAGATCACTGGCTCTGGGATAGAAAGGGTTAAGGCCCAAAAGAAGCCCTGGGAGCCATTTATAGCTTGGTGTAGCTGGGGAGATTAGAGCTTGGTGAAACCCATAGCCAGCGTCAGCCCAGTGAAACTAGCCAGCTATTAAAGAGCTGAAATTGCACCGGTATGTGGAGGCTGGAGGGCAGAGTCAGAAATCCTGGGGGAACAGAATCTCTGGGGATGAAAATAAAACCCTGGGATGTGTGAAGTCATTGAGGCAGTCTGAGTTGGAGCGGCTTTGAGGGAATTCAGAGGTTTGATCTTCAAAAGTGAAAAGTTTGGAGTCTCATATGAGGGAAACAGAGTTTCAGTGAGATCGGTTGACTCACAGTGTTTACTGATATTTGGGTTGGTTGCTGAGAAATTTGTGGGATCTCTGTTGGTTGTGTTTACTATTTATTGTACAGTGGGATGTGTTTGGCTACAGTTTGCCTGTTAATTCATAACTGCCTCATATTAACCCTGAATAGCAGAGTATAAGATAGATATTATAGATTGTTTTATCTTTTTAACCTTGTTTAGTAAAGTTTATTTTGTTTTGTTCAAAACCCTTGTGTGTCCTGGTACATGAATTACAAAAACTTGGTATGCAGATGCAGCAAGTGATTAGGAAGGCAAATGGGAAGTTGGTGTTTATTGCACGAGGAAGGGAATCAAAAGGTGGGTGTATTACTGTAGAAGGGCCTTGATGAGACCACATCTGGAATACTGTGTACATTCTTGGTCTCCTTATTTGAAACTAAGATATAATTGCATTAGAAGCAGTTCAGAGAAGGCTCACATTCCTGGGATGAAAAGCTTATCTTATGAAGGAAGATTGAACAGGTTGAGAAGAATGGAACAGGTTGGGCCTATTGAACAGGTTGGGCCTATAGCCATTGGAGTTGAGAAGAATGGAACAGGTTGGGCCTATTGAACAGGTTGGGCCTATAGCCATTGGAGTTGAGAAGAATGGAACAGGTTGGGCCTATTGAACAGGTTGGGCCTATAGCCATTGGAGTTGAGAAGAATGGAACAGGTTGGGCCTATTGAACAGGTTGGGCCTATTGAACAGGTTGGGCCTATTGAACAGGTTGGGCCGATAGCCATTGGAGTTGAGAAGAATGGAACAGGTTGGGCCTATTGAACAGGTTGGGCCTATAGCCATTGGGGTTGAGAAGAATGGAAAGTGATCTTGTTGAAGCCTATAAGATCCTGAGGGATTTGATAGGGTGGATACCAGGAGGATGTTTCCACTTGTGAGAGAGGTTAGAACCAGGGGACACAGCTTAAGAATCAGAGGTCTACTATTTAAGACGGAGAAGAGATTTTTTTTCTCTCATAGGGTCATTAATATGTGGAATTCTCATCCCCAGAAAGCAGTCATCACTGAATTTATTCAAGGCAGAGACAGACAGATTTTTGATAGACAAGAGAGCCATGGGTTTTGGGAGGTAGACAGCAAAGTGAATTGAGACCGCAAGCAGATCAGCCATGATCTTATTGTATGGCGGAGCAGGTTCAAAGGGCTGAATGGCCTAATCCTGCTCTTAAGTCCTATGTTCCTATATTTTTATGGAATCTTGTGTCTTTATTCTCTTAGCAAGTGTCTTGAATCTTAAACTTTGTCTACTTTAATCAAAATGTTATTGGTCCCTAACCAGATCCTCCCAAAAAATTGGGGGTCTGGTCTAGGATCATAACAATTTCCAGTGTATTGACATGCAATGTGCCTGCAGGTCAATGGACTCTGTACCCTGAGGAAGCCTGCAATCCTAGCAAAGCTTTATGCTTCTCTCTGGAAAGTAAGAATAAAATGTAATTAGATTTCATTGAATAGAGAGCCTCAGTGGGTGCAAGGGTGGGCTGCAAACTCAGAGATGTTATAAATATCTCTAGCCCCAGCCTGGGAAGAGCCAAAATCATAAAAATTCATTGCCACCATTACCTTCATAGTGATTGACATAGTGTCTTTTCCCAGCTCCTCTGAGGATGTTGCAGTTGTGGCTGCAGCAGATTTCAGTGAGGATGTCCTTAATGAAGCACACGTGTCTCAGCGAGATTCAGGTGGAAGAATTGCTTCCTGAACGTCCTGGGCGGATAGTGCCTCCTGCTGGGAGTTCTTCTCCCCCTCTTCCTCCCTCTTCCTGCAGTAGGCCCTGTTCTGCTTGCCCTCCATTCTTTATAGCAATCTCAGTCTGTTCCACAAAGAAAGAAAGAGACAAATCTCCAGTATACCTGTTCTGGCACTGTCGGTTGAGGGAATAACATTAGCCAAGACATCGAGATTACTCCCTGCCTTTCTTCAAATAATGCCATGAGGTTTTCAACATCCACCTGAACAGACAAACAAAACTGTGAGCTAACACCTCATCTGAGTGACAGCACCTCTGACAGAGCAGCATTCCCTCAATACTGCACTGAGGTTCCATTCAGTGGGAATCAACGGATCTTCTTTCATAAGGAGTTGGGCCTTTTTTCCTTGTTTTGACTGAATTTTTTATAATGTCTACTCAAAAGATCTTTTCTCTATTTCTTGTTTGAACATCAACAAGATTCAGAAAATCGAAAATGGAAACTCTATTTTTGCCTTTCAAAGTACAACATTCTCAAACTAACGTGAAACTGTTTTAAGTAAATGTTTTTGCTTCCATGACACTCAAAAGGGGCATTATGCACAAGTCTTTCTGTGGGTTTCCATCAATAAACCTAAAATGAATAAACTAGTATATTTCTCATTTCGGATTTCTTTTACCCTCTTGTTAAATAAAAATAGACTCCAGTGTGAGAGAAAACCACTAGCTTGTGACAAGGTAACTGTTAGTCTTCTCCTGGTGCTGCTGAACTCTAAGGAAAAAAATATTGAAACTTTGTACCTTACCAAATGCCTTTAGGGAGTCATGAATTTTTGGAGCATTTTTATTGGCATAATGAATGCAAGAGATGGCGTATGCAATAGCCCAGGTGCTAGAAAGGAAGTAGTAAAGGAAGAATTTTACAACTTCTCTTCTGAATCAACCCACAAAGACTATTCCTGAGATTGGTCAGTCACAAATAAGGGGCACCTGGTTAGCTGACTCATATGATAAATGCCTATTTGAAAAGCAGGTAACCTATTTTGGTCTATCGTACAGTGGATTCAACAGAAATAAATGTAACGTGGAGACGGTATAGAAGAGATCTGCTTTGGTGATGTCATGCTGAGAGGCCTTAGTTAAGAGGCAAGATTAGAGAAACTGGAACTCTGTTTATTAGAATAAGGTAGGTTACAACAACAGCAAATGGAAGTGTTCACAAGTATGAGGAGTTTTGATAAAATAAACAGGCAAAATTATTTCCATTGGTCGGTGGGGGCTTAACATTTTAAACAAAGAGGGAGATTAGTAATTCTTTAATGCAATGGATTATTAGGCTATATGTCCTATCGGAAAGAGTGATGGCAACAAGATCCATAATAGATTTTGAAGTGAAAGTAGATAACAATTTGAAAAATAAACATCCCAAAAAGATATGGAGAAAGGCCAGGAGAACGATACTAAGTGAATAGGTTCTTTAGAGGATCAGTGAAGGGAAAGCAGGTTGACTGTCTCCATTTCTGTTGTCAAGAAGTGCGATTGGACCAATGTTTGAGGAAGATATGTTTACAGACTGTGCTTGTAAATCATTCATACTTGCCAATAATTCCTTTAACTCTGGCATTTATTTTAAATGCCTACTCTAAGTGAAGCAGATTGATAAAGGTAAATGGTCACAATCTTGCTCCAATGATTTAGTCTTAACATGTCTACAGAGTAACAAAGTACTAAGATTAATTTTATACATGTTAAACCCCCAGGATGAAGCTGACTCACCTGCTGGTATTTGCGGCCCTGTGTGGTGGAGGTGCCTGCCGGTACACTTATGGATATTTCAATTGGCTCTCGCATATTATGGGATATTCTCGGTCATACAGTAAACACTATTTTGAGACTGAACGTGAGCCTCCATTGCCAACTGATTGCCCCGATGAGTGCACGTGTCCACCTATCTTTCCCAGGGCCATGTATTGTGACAGCCGTAGGTTAAAATCTATCCCCCAGGTGCCAGCCCGGATGAAGTATGTTTACCTGCAGAACAACCAGATTGATGCTGTTCCAGATGGGGTGTTTGACAATGCCACCGACCTCGTCTGGGTTGTCCTCCAGTGGAATAAAATCTCCAGTGATAAGATAGGCACAAATGTATTCTCCAAGCTGACAAACCTGGAGAGGGTATACTTAGGCCATAACAACCTGACCGGGATTCCGTTTCCTTTGCCAAACTCACTGAGGGAACTGAGGGTTGCAGGAAATAAGATTTCAAAGGTTCAGCCCAATGCATTGGAAGGGTTGGACAACTTAACGATGCTACTGCTGAACGACAATCAGCTGGAAGATATTGGAGGGTCTCTCAAAGTTTTAAAGTCTTTATCTTATTTGGACCTCAGCAACAACCATTTAAAAAAACTCCCTGAAGTACTTCCAGACTCACTCCACCAGCTATACCTGGATTTCAACCAGATCAGCGTAATTCCTAATGAGTACTTCAGGCAATTTCCTAGACTTCAGTATGCAAGGATGTCAAATAATGAACTGACAGATAATGGGATACCTTTAAACACATTTAATGTGTCCAGTTTAATTGAACTGGATCTCTCTCATAACAAACTGCAGAAGATTCCTCCTGTCAATGAGAACTTAGAAAACCTGTATCTTCATGCCAACAAGATCAAAGGTGAGTGCGACATGATTCCATTATCAATGGACTACAATGCTCCCTATAAAAGTTTTCCATGAAATGGAGCCCAAGTTCTGATCCTTATTCACAAAACCTTGATGTAATCTGTGTGTGTGTGTTGTAAGGACATTTGGTGGGAACAGAATTGTGCTTAGCTGTGATGGTTCTCATGGCTTAATAGTCCCCTAACACTCAGGCCCTGAATTTCCACAAAGCCAGCCTGCTACCAGCCCCACCAGCATCCCGCCCCCTCCCAGACCTGCCAAATGTAATTGAGCCAGAAGTTATGTGGCTGTAAATTTCCATCAGGAAATGTTTGGAAAACAGCCTCTGTCCAGTCAAAACATGACCCATAGTACTGGAGCCGGGAGGGGGTGGGTAGTCAGAGGAATGAACTGTCTGGATGCTAAGAAGCACTCAACATACATCAGTGTCTGTAACATCTTCCTGAGTGCCCAGGATTAGATCTTGGCCTGGTTACTCAATCAAAGTGCCAGCAACAGTGTGGTTTTCAATCCCCCCAGAAAGGGAACTGATGGAATGGATGAGCCAGTGCCTTACTGGCAATGGCACTGGTTGCTGCACTAGTAACCGACCCTGGCCAGCTTTAATCTTTCCTGCCACACTGGTGAAAATTTAATATTATTAATTCTTGGGATGTGAGTGTTGCTGGCAGGGTTGGCATTTATTGTTCATTCTTAGTTTCCCCAAGAAAGTAGTGATGGGTTGCCTTCTTGTGACTGAGTGGCTTGCTAGACCATTTCAGAGAGTGGTTAAGAGTTCACCACATTGCTATGGGATGGGAATCACACTAGACTGGGTAGGCACGGAAGAATTTCTGCCCTAACGGACCTTAGAGTGTTCCTCGTGATGCCAGTGTCTGTCGCTGCCAAGCAAATTACACCCCCTTGACCTGAATATCTCAGGAGTGGAGATGACTGACGTGCACTTCACCACACCAACACTGCTGCGACATGGCCAAGATAGTTAAGCCCCTCATTGTCCACTTGGCTGAGGGAAACTGTGACATCTTTGAAGGTGTCCCTGAGCCCAATTTAGCACTTTACTTGGGCTGGATGAGTGGATGGTGGGTGAAATGAAGGAGAGATGGTGCGATGAGAATTGGGGTATGATAAAGCAATGTCCTGACTGCTAGCACCTAGCAATCATCTTTCAAATGATATGCTGCAAACTCTTAAAAAAACTAATGGACAGGGAAAAAGGAGCTGGCCCATCGAGCCTGTGGCACACAATCGGGTTACAATTAGTGTCATAATCCTCAGTGCTGCACCAGGGCAGGAGCAGCCAGAAGGGAGGGAGAAAAGGGAGCTCAGGGGAGGGGAGATCAAGGAGGTGGTGGAGATTGTAGATGTTGGGGTTTGGGCTAGATGAGGGGATGACGTTGGACGATTGCTGGTTCTGGGATGTCGTTTGCTTGTTGGCCTGGAGAAAACACTCCAGCTCCTCCTGAACCACAAGCAGTGCTGCAAAGTCACTCTCACCTTATGAGTCTGTTCCTCCACACCTCCTTTCACCTTTTAGGTTTCCGGAGACCCAGAAACCCAGTCAACGTTCATTCAAAATAGAACTCAATAATACATTTAATTGACAGGCATCCACCCTCCAGGCCACCCTCCTCCCTCACCCATTAAAAGCAGATGTGGGTGTGTTAACTCAGGTTTGGAATTTTTAAAATGTTACTTCCCACCCAATCCAAAATCACTAATTCTTAGGGGCTAATATTATCCCTTATATCATGTGAGAGCTGGATTTCTTTTCTGCCTAGGGGATTAGATCTGTTCAAGTTAGGTCCTGCATTGAATTATCAGGGCCAGGATGGTAATTTGGATTAGTTTCTATTGTTGGGGTAGGTGGTGGTTGTGGTGTGTGGGTGCTTCAGAAGGATTGGAGAGCAATTTCCCTGTTTTTTTCCCCCAAAATTAGCCTGGATTTTGATTTGGTAGTTTGTGTCTCTTAGGAAATCACATGGTTTTGGGTAGGATGATGACCCTAGTGAATGTGTTTATTGTATATATTGTATACAAAAAGTATCACAACTACATGGGAGAGGATTGATGGAGCAGTGGATCTTTCCCTGTCTACCATTGTTTGTACAAGATAAACTTCTCCAGGGGATCTCTGTCTCTTTGGTCTGCTCTCAGCTCAAGTTGTATTATTGCAGAATTGATGCAGGAACTCTGGTGTTACATTTATACTGTGAATAACGCTAAGAACAGAATCAGGCACTAAGTGGCCTAAACAATCAGCTCAGCAACGTGTTCCAAAAGCAATTTAATATTGGGCATTCCAAAGGGATAATAGCACATTGTATTTGATGTAATATCTGATGAGCTGAATTTTATGTATCAGCTACATGTACTCTTGTACATTTTCAAGCATGTCTCTGACATTTCAGTTTGTGATGTTTGCAGAGTTTACTGTGGACAGCTTCTGTAGAACCATGGGATTTATGAGCTTTTCCAAGATTCAAGTGCTTCGACTGGATGGCAACAGCATCGAACAAGATAAGATACCACAAGAAATGCATCAATGTCTTCGCCAAGCAAGAATAATAAACATTTAATGTGTATTCACCAATCTTATCATGTAAACTTTCTTCTATAGCTGGAATATATAGTGACCAGACAACTAACTTCTTGTCTTAAGAGACTTTCCTGTATGTTATCTGACTCTTGTAGCATGTGATTTGTTGCAGCAAGATGGAGAACTAGTCCTCCTTGAATCTACTCAAGAAATTGTTCCCCTTGCTTCAGGAATGCTTTATCGAGCATTACAGCGCTCAGACAGAAAATCGGACGACAGGTGGTAAATGATTTGTTGCAGGATGTACCACTGCACCAAGTCACTCCGAATCATACCCATCAAATTGCTCCCTTTGTTGTGTATTGCATCGAGTTAGACAAACACATGCTCAGCTGCAGATAGCCATTTTTTAAGCAAACTTTATTTACATTTCCCCAACAGAGAGGGCGATGGAACAAAATGCTTAGCTCTTGCAATTTATTGCACCCTCGCATCAGGAATTTCCACTGATGCTGTTATTACTTTATTGCTTCACAGTCTCAGGATGGATTCATTGAACTGCCAGCTACTAACATTCCATGAAATGATAAAAGACACCAACCCTTCACCTCTGGTTTAAATATAGTCCAAAGAAGAACAATAGCAGTTGGCTTCTTTCTAATGCCTATTATATGCCCTATTTTTGGAAGGCTCTAACTAATTCTTGCCTCAATGCACATGGGGTTACTGCACCACAGTCCTCTGGTTTACTGTCTTAATACTGGATCCTGAGAATAGAAAAGCTTCCTCGGCCCATGTAGTATACAATCCTGCAGCCATTTTTCTAATAGCATTTGTAAAAGAATCATCATTTCCATTGAATTTTACATTTCCATCTCTTATTTTGAATCATTCTTATTTAATTCCTGAATACGTTACAAAGGAACAGAAAGCTCATGGCATGACACTTTTTTATTTTAATGACCTGTCCATTATTATTTGCTATCGAATCTAAATATTTTTTCAAAATTAAGACACTAAAATTCTTTTTGGGGTTTAGCATTTTATAGGCCTGAGTGTTACAAGCTTATGAACTTTATTTTCATCATTACAAATCATTTTCAGTGCTGATATTCTATTTCAGATAGTCAGCTGATGAAGAATAGAACTGGAGCCTAATCTCTGCACACTTTATAAGCTTTTATTTACAGAGATACACATTACAAACATTCACCTCCAAACCCAAGAACAATAGTTTCAATCTGCTCCTAAATACAGGAGCACAAGTGAATTCCCAGTTTATGCCCACTACCTGAATACAATTACATACACAACCAGTATTAATTAACAATTAACAGCTGATTCCCCAATTCCACCCCCACCCCCCTCACAACCCCCACTTTCCATTGCTCTTCTCAAAGGTGCCTAGTTATACAGGTTATGGGGTTCCAATGTGTTGGAAGTCTGATAATTGCTCACCTAAGATCTTCATCTGTGAATTGAGTATCAGCAGGCCAGTTTATCAGTGGGGGCATCATGACTATGGCTGCCCTCAAATGATAATCATAAATTACACTTCATTGCAGGAGTAACTGGATGGAGACTAGGAACAGAAACCTGGCTGAATTTGTTTTCTACCTTGTTCAGGAGTTACTGTGGACAATTTTATTGTGTTAAAAACAAAAAACTGTGGATGCTGGAAATCCAAAACAAAAACAGAAATACCTGGAAAAACTCAGCAGGTCTGGCAGCATCGGCGGAGAAGAGCACAGTTGACGTTTTGAGTCCTCATGACCCTTCAACAGAACTAAGTAAAATTAGGAGAGGGGTGAAATATAAGCTGGTTTAAGGTGTGGTGGGGGGGGGGGGGCGGGGAGGAGAGAGGGGGTGGTTGTAGGGACAAGCAAGCAGTGATGGGAGGAGATAACCAAAAGATGTCACAGACAAAAGAACAAAGAGGTGTTGAAGGTGGTGATATTATCTAAAGAATGTGCTAATTAAGAATGGATAGCAGGACAAGCAAGGTAGCTCTAGTGGGGGTGGGGTGAAATAAGACTAAAAGGGCATAAAAGGTATAGATAAATGATTGGTGGAATACATTAAAAATAATGGAAATAGGTGGGAAAAGAAAAATCTATATAAATTATTGGAAAAAATAAAAGGAAGGGGGAAGAAACGGAAAGGGGGTGGGGATGGAGGAGGGAGTTCAAGATCTAAAGTTGTTGAATTCAATATTCAGTCCAGAAGGCTGTAAAGTGCCTAGTTGGAAGATGAGGTGCTGTTTCTCCAGTTTGCATTGAGCTTGCAGTGAAGCTCAGCATTCTTTAGATAATATCACCACCTTCAACAACTCTTTGTTCTTTTGTCTGTGACATATTTTGGTTATCTCCTCCTATCACTGCTTGCTTTTCCCTACAACCACTGCGCCCCCCCCCTTCTTCATCACCATCCCACCCCCCCCCACCTTAAACCAGCTTATATTTCACCTCTCCTAATTTTACTTAGTTCTGTTGAAGGGTCATGAGGACTCGAAACGTCAATTGTGCTCTTCTCCACCGATGCTGCCAGACCTGCTGAATTGTATTGTGTTGCTTGGTGCATCAGTTGATACTGGTTTGTTTAACACAGACTCAAGGGCCAAGCCTTGGACCATGTAAACGTCAGTATACTGCTATTTCAACACCTGATTAAAAACAAAATTCATCCCAAGTGAGAAGCAAAGGAAAGAGCTGTCTGATTCAGTAGTGAAGCTTGAACCAACTGAAAAAACATAAAATAATTTTAAATCTGCCCCAAGTCCCATGTGACCACATGTCTGTCATTGTGCTCTGATGAGAGAAGTGTTATTTTAAAGAGAAATGTTAATGTGATTTAAAAGATAATTTCTGTTTGCACTTTTAACACCATTGATTCCACAGAATTACTAGCCGGCAATTCTGCTGTCCTGCCCTTAGTCAGGAGCAAACCAATGTTAGACATAATATGCTATAACTATTCTACGATTCAATCAGCTTATTCCACTCACAGCAAGCATTGATATTGGGCACCAGTTCAGGGGTCAGCCACAGGAAGCTGCTGACCTAGATTACCAAGCTACCTGCACAGAGTTACTGCTGACCTTTTGAGCTCAGTTTCTGCTGAGCTGTAGAGTTTTAAAAAATTATTGCCATGTTGTGTGTACCAAGAATTAAAATAATTCCTTTTTGTTAGGTCTGCATAAAGTACATTTACAACCAGGCAAATATATTATCTTGTTTGTCCTCTGTCATTCTTCTTGTTTATTATAAAATTGTCTTGCATTCTAGAACAAGTCTCTGTTAGAATAATTAAAGAAAGATACTGATTAATGGATGGTTTAATGGTTTGGATCAAAGCAAAGATGATATTGTTAAACTGTCTATGTGCCACAGAAATGTGCTATAGATTATCTAAATTATTAATATTTTCTTGCGTTTTTAAATATAACTTTGCGAATCAGAAATGGTTGTGTTTTCAGCCAATTACATTCAGCTCCCAGTCAGATTCCACAACAATCTGTAAGTGTCATTGTTGTCTGGTTATATGAATGAGCCAGTCACATCCTACCAATGTTATTCTCTTTGACAGTTCATCGTTTCACTAAGTTTCCATGAAAATAAAATGCATTGCATAAGAAACACAGACAAATATTCACAAACTTACCCTTAGGGCAGAAATATGCGCTGAGTGGGCAGGTACATTCCCGACCTGCTCGAGCGTAAAATGACACATGATGACATTGGGCAAGCATCCCGGCATCAGCATGCACTCACGTGATATCTCAGTCAGTGGGTGCGCAAGGGAGTCAGCAGCGTGCCCGCCAACAATTAATAGGCCTAATGAAGCCATTAAAGTCATAATTCAATTAAATATTTTGCTGCCTGTCCAAGCTTACGGTTAGCGGGCAGGCGAAAAGGTCAAGCGGCCTTTGGATTTTTTAGGAAACCTCATGCACGGGCGGAATGAGGTTTCCAACAGAAATCAAAAATTAAATGAAAATGTTTTACTTTCATTTATAACATTGTCCCTGCTCATGAGCCACATGAGGAGACATGTTTTTAACATTGCTAAGTTTTTAATTTTTGAGTTTTTAAATCTCCAGCTCCCTGAGGCAGTTTTGGGCCCCACCCCCACCCCCACCCCCACCCCGGTAGCGCTGCTGCGGGCATTTTGCGCTGGCTGTTAATTGGCCAGCCAGCGTGAAATCACGACCGTGGCCCGATCATGGGCGGCAGACTGTTGTGCGGCCATTCCTGGTCCCAACCGCTGAGGGGAAAATCCTCCCCATAAACCTGGCTTCAATAACTTTCCACTCTTTTCCAAAAAACAGCCTATGAGCCTCAGAAAATCCTGGACTGTATGTATTCCTTTCCCTTCACCATGCTCCCCCACACACACCTCTACCCTACCACACACTCTGCACCCAACTGGCTATTAGATTAGACCCCCAAGTGCAAACAAACAATATTCAGAGACATGAATCCATCTTTGATGCAAAAGGCAGCTATCGCCTGAATCAACAACATGACCTGAGTACCAAAGCCTTTCTCTCTCTACATATACCAGCCTGTGAACTTTAGATCCCTCCTAATGGACATACTGCCCAGCTCCCTCCGATTCCCCCATTCTGTGCTTGTTGGTCCACCCTCCAGTGTTCTCCACACCCTGGTCCTCTTCCTCCAACTTTTTACACTACATCAGTGGCCCTGTCCTGCTCCTCCCCCTCTCTCTGTGATAAGCCTCTAACTCCACTCCCTTTCTCTTGCTCATTGTGTTGGACCAGGCATCTGTTACCTGTGCTCCTTCCTGGCCAATTCTAATACTGCATTAAGAACCTGCAAGAGATTTATTTCAATAGATGTACATTTAAGAACACAGGACTGATTTGGATGCAATTTGTTAGACTGACTAAACTTATATCAAATGCTCCCCTCTTAGATGACAGTGTAAACAGTTTCAGTCCACATCAATAATCAGGGGCAGAATTTTCTGCCTGTCGGGTGGGCCTGACCCAATCTCTGGCGGGCGGGGAGACGATCCCCGCCAGGGAAGCAGGCCCCGCCGCCATTTTAAGTGGGTGGGCCTATTAAGGCCCGCCCAGCATGATGTCTGGCTAGAAGCGCTATGCGGGTGGGAGGGGGGGATTCCCCAAAAGCGATAGTGCGCTCTTTAGCACATGCACATCCTCCTGAGGCTAAGCGCTGCCTCAAGGAGATCGCTGACACTTTTAAAAACGTTAAAAGTAGAGAAAAAATAATCCTTAACATGTCTCCCTCATGTGACAATGTCACATGAGATGGGACATGTTCATAACTTACATAATAAGTTTATTAAACTTTTTTAAACCCTGCATGAAATCTCACCCCGCCGCCGGGTGAGGTCTCATGTTTTCTCTAATTCCCGCCGGGAATTTTCTCTAAGTCCTGGCCGACTCGGCAACCTTAAGGTTGGACGGGCAGGTCCTTTAATTGTTTCAATGATCCTTTCAATGGCCTCAATTGGCCACTGACTTGTCGGCGGGTCCGCAGCTGATTTTGCTGAGCCCCCACCTTCCTGAAAATTTAACTGGGGCGGAATGACATTGGGGGTTCCACCTGACATCGTCCTGCGTCATTTTATGTGTTGGCAAGTGGGCCCTGCCCCCTGCTCGCCATTGGCAAACTTCTGCCCCAGGTCTTCCATTAACCATAAGACCATAAGACATAGGAGCAGAAATTAGGCCATTCAGCCCATCGGGTCTGCTCCGCCATTCAATCATGGCTGATAAGTTTCTCAACCCCATTCTCCTGCCTTCTCCCCGTAACCTTTGATCCCCTTACCAATCAAGAACCTATCTATCTCGGTCTTAAATACACTCAATGACCTGGCCTCCACAGCCTTCTGTGGCAATGAATTCCATAGATTCACCACTCTCTGGCTAAAGAAGTTTCTCCTCATCTCTGTTCTAAAAGGTCTTCCCTTTACTCTGAGGCTGTGCCCTCGGGTCCTAGTCTCTCCTACTAATGGAAACATCTTCCCCACATGCACTCTATACCGGCTTTTCAGTATTCTGTAAGTTTCAATCAGATCCCCCCTCATCCTTCTAAACTCCATCGAGTATAGACCCAGAGTCCTCAAGTCCTCAAACGTTCCTAATATGTTAAGCCTTTCATTCCTGGGATCATTCCTGGGATCATTCCTGGGATCATTCTCATGAACCTCCTCTGGACCCTCTCCAGGGCCAGCACATCCTTCCTGAGGTACAGGGCCCAAAATTGCTCACAATATTCTAAATGTGGTCTGACCAGAGCCTTATAAAGCCTCAGCAGCACATCCCTGCTTTAAATTCTAGTCCTCTCAAAATAAATGCCAACATTGCATTTGCCTTCCTAACTACCCACTCAACCTGCAAGTTAACCTTAAGAGAATCCTGGACTAGGACTCCCAAGTCCCTTTGCACTCCAGATTTCTGAATTCTCTCTCCATTTAGAAAATAGTCTATGCCTCTATTCTTCCTACCAAAGTGCATGACCTCACACTTCCCCACGTTGTATTCCATCTGCCACTTCTTTGCCCATTCTCCTAACCTGTCCAAATCCTTCTGCAGCGTCCCTGCCTCCTCAATACTACCTGTCCCTCCACCTATCTTTGTATCATCTGCAAACTTACCCAGGATGCCCTCAGTTCCTTCATCTAGATCATTAATGTATAAAGTGAAAAGTTGTGGTCCCAACACTGACCCCTGCGGAACTCCACTAGTCACCGGCCACCATCCTGAGAAGGATCCCCTTATCCCCACTCTCTGCCTCCTGCCAGACAGCCAATCTTCTATGCATGCTAGTATCTTGCCTCTAACACCATGGGCTCTTATCTTACTGAGCAGCCTCCTGTGCGGCACCTTGTCAAAGGCCTTCTGGAAGTCCAAGTAGATAACATCCGTTGGGTCTCCTTTGTCTAACCTACTCGTTACCGCCTGAAAGAATTCTAACAGATTTGTCAGACATGACCTCCCCTTGATGAAACCATGCTGACTTTGCCCTATTTTACCATGCACTTCCAAGTATTCTAGAATCTCATCCTTAATAATGGACTCTAAAATCTTACCAACGACCGAGTTCAGGCTAATTGGCCTGTAATTTCCCATCTTTTGCCTCACTCTCTCTTCTTAAACAGGGGGGTTACATCAGTGATTTTCCAGTCCTCTGGGACACTCCCTGACTCCAGTGATTCCTGAAAGATCACCACTAACGCCTCCACTATCTCCTTCAGAACTCTGGGGTATAATCCATCTGGTCCAGGTGATTTATCCGCCTTCAGACCTTTCAGTTTTCCTAGCACCTTCTCCTTGGTAATGGCCACCATACACACCTCTGCCCCCCAACTCTCTTGAATGTTGGGGATGTCACTCATGTCTTCCACCGTGAAGATTGACGCAAAGTACCTATTCAGTTCCTCCGCCATTTCTTTGTTCCCCACTACTACTTCTCCAGCGTCATTTTCCAATGGTCCAATGTCCACTTTTGCCTCTCTCTTAGCCTTTATATATCTAAAAAAAACTCTTGCAATCTTCTTTTATATTACTGGCTAGTTTACCCTCATATTTAATCTTCTCCCTTCTTATTTCTTTTTTAGTTGTCCTCTGTTGGTCTTTGTAGGCTTCCCAATCCCCTGGTTTCCCACTGCTCTTCGCCGCATTGTATGCTTTCTCTTTAGCTTTTATGCTGTCCCTGACTTCTCTTGTCAGCCATGGTTGCCTCATCCTCCCTTTAGTATGCTTCTCCTTCCTAGGGATGAATTTTTGCTGTGTCTCCCAAATTACTCCCAGAAACTCCTGCCATTGCTGTTCCACTGTCTTTCTTACTAGGCTCATCTCCCAGTCAATTCTGGCCAGCTCCTCCCTCCTGCCTCTGTAGTTGCCTTTATTCAACTGTAATACCGTAACATGTGATTCCAGCTTTTTTCCTCTCAAATTGCAGGGTGAATTCTATCAAATTATGGTCACTTCCTCCTAAGGGTTCCTTCACCTTAAACTCCCTTAACAATCCTTCTTCAGATCTCAAAAAGACCAATCAATGAAATGATGAATCTCAGTCCATATATACTACCCACAAACTGACCATATTGTTTTCCTGTCTATGCTCTGTACACATAAATATAAAAAAAATGGCTTTCAGGAGCTCTGGTCTGGGATAAGCCTTGAACTGTGTTTATGCACAGCTTTCCAGTGTGATCAATGTTAATCATTGGGTGGACTATTTGTAGAGGAATAGGGTAAAACCCAAATGGGATTCAAATTCTGTACTTCACCCCATACCACAAACCAAACAAATTGCACACTTCCCTCAAATTGCATGTCAAATATACAATCATTTGCAATAAAGAGATACATCCAAATTCCTCCTATTTTGTTCAATGTAATTATACCCATCTAAGTACAAATTGATATGTGCATATTCCAGATTACACAAGAACAAAAGGCAGATGGATGTTTATTCTGTGGGCAATACCCATCTGTGTACAAGTGAAGGCTTCTTTATGGAGTTTAAATGCAATACTACCCAATTATAATTCAAGTCAGTGATTTTACTTGGAGATAACGGGATTTGATGGTGAACCTTTTCTGATTCGGAAAGGATCACTCATTTAATAGCAGGTGCTTAAATGTGTGCAAGGTACAAAGCCATGATGGTTTGTAGTATTGAAAGATGTGGCATTTTCTTTGTCCAGTGGCGAGCACAAAGAAGATTGAGATGTAGGCATTTACTCCTTGAGGACAGGAATGATCATTGGAGGCACTAACACTGTGTAACCTGAAGAACTTCGATGGGAAGCATGATCAGCTATTGGGTTGAATGAGTGACAGAACTAATGGACTTAATAAAAGACAGAATAGGCTGGAGGACAGGGCCTTTATAATCCCCAGGAGTTAATGAAAGAACAGATAGTGAGTTATCAACAGCAGCAGAGATGAACCAACCAAAGAGGAAACCGGATAACCATGATATAAAAGAAATGTGGATTCAGGAAATCTGAAATGAACACAAAAAACTCCAGAAGAGCTCAGCAGATCAGGCAGCATCTGTGGAGAGAGAAAAACAGAGTTAAAGTTTCAGGTGAATGGTCTTTCACAAAACTAGAGGATGTTAAAGGATGAACAGCTTTTAAACAAGTAGAGAGGTAAGGGAAAAGGGGCGGGGGAAAAGCAAAAAGGGAAAATCCTTGATATGGTGTAGGACAGGAGAGACTAAATGATAAAGGTGTTGATAGAGCATGTTCAAAGTGGGTGATAATGGTCAAGTAGGGGAGCAAAAGATGGATTCAGATGAGGCGCACAAGAGCAAAAGACTAGAGATGCTGGAAATCTGAAATAAAAACAGAAATTGATCGCAATACTCAAAAGACCTGGCAGCCTCTTTGGAGCGAGAAACAGCGTTAACATTTTAAGTTGCTGACCAGTTAGTTCTGATGAAAGTTCATAAACCAGAAACATTAATTCTATTTCAGAGGCAGTGTAAATAGTTACAATAAAGAGAGAGAAAGCATGAAAAATCTGGTAAAGAGAAGGTTTCTATTGTCCAGGAATGTGGTAGAAAACAGAGCAACCACATTGCTGGTCTTACACTGATAGGGAATCTCCACTCCAAGGGTCACAGAATCACAGATATGTTACAGTTCAGAAGGAGGACATTAAGACCATTGTGGCAGCACCAGTTCTCTGAACGAGCATTTCATCTAGTGCCATTCTCCTGCCTTCTCCCCGTAACCCTCTACATATTGTTTCTTTTCAAATAATCATCTAATTCCCTCTTGAATGCCTCGATTGAACCTGCTTCCACCACAATCTCAGGCAGTGCATTCCAAACTCTATCAGAGGAAAAGATTTGAATTTATCTAGAAGCTTTGTCAATTTTTGCACAACAAGCTCCCATAAACCACAAGGTGACAATGACCAGATAAACAATTTTTGTGCTGTTGATTGATGGATAAATACTGTCTAGAACAGTGGGACTAACATATCCTGCCCTTCTTCCAAAGGTGGCACGAGATTTTCTCTGTCCATATGAGAGGGAAGAAAGTGGTTTAACATATCATCCAAAAGAAAGCTCAGCACTCCACCTTGATTTTTGTACTCCAATCCTACAGCAAGACTTGAATCCACAACCTTCTGACTCAGATATACATGTGCTACCAACTGAACCATAGTTGGCACTGCCAGCTGACCAGTCTGCAGCTCTTGCACTCTCATTGGCTGTGGTGTAGCGATGCTCCATTACCAGCATCTGTTACCTGAGAGAAAATGGAAGCTCTGGCTAAGGCTCAAAGTGGTTTTTAGATCCTTGAGCATAGGGCAGAATTTCCAGCTCATCGTAAAACGATGCACGGTGATGTCGGGGGAGCATCTTGCACAATATTTCGATCAGTGGGCACGCGCGGGAGTCGGCAACATGCCCACCAACAATTATTAAGGCCATTAAAGTCCCAATTAACTGTTATTTTTTTGTTGCCTGTCCAACTTTACTGTCCTTTGGGGCCTTTGCATTTGTTAGGCAACCTCAACCACAGGCGGGATGAGGTTTCCAACAGTAATCTAAAGTAAAATAAAAATTTCAACATTTCATTAAGACTCTGTCGCACGAGGGGACTTTTTTTTTTACCATTTTATAATTCTTTATTTTTAATTTTTTATATCTCCATCCATCCCCCTGAGGCAGCTCAGTGCCTCAGGGAACTTTTCCTGTGCACGCTTACGCACATGTATGAACTTGTGCTCTCGCCCCCCACCTCCCCCCTTCCCCCCTCCCCCCATCCCCGGCCCTCCCCCACCACCCCTACACAGGCAATGCTGAGCGCTGCCACTCACGTTTCATGCTGGGCGGACCTTAATTGGCCCGCCAGTGTGACATCGCAGTCCGGCCCCGATTGCAGGCTTCCTGCCCACCCCTGCCTATACTGCCCGAGGAGGGCAACATTCTCTCCATAGCTTAGTGGGAAGCCATACAATGGTACCTTATTTCAATGGGTGCTATGGCAAAGTCTTTGGGGATATCTGTGCATGAGTAATTGATCACCAAATGCTTTAAAACAGAGTTCAGAGATGGGTCACATGCATGATAAGGCACTAGTGGAATGACCATAAGAAAGGTAAATTGCCAATTGTGGGCTATTGCCAAGGTGATAGATAATTGGAGGGTTATTTGAAACGGCAGTATTC
The DNA here is from genome assembly GCF_017639515.1 of Carcharodon carcharias. Lineage (NCBI taxonomy): Eukaryota > Metazoa > Chordata > Chondrichthyes > Lamniformes > Lamnidae > Carcharodon > Carcharodon carcharias. The sequence continues at coordinate 1,533,473 of NC_054475.1, read as the reverse complement.
TAATGCATGAACAAACACAGTGCCTCCTTTAGCTTTCCTTCAATATATAGATATAAAAAATAGAAAGGTTGGTTCTGCAGTTAACACAGTCTAATGTTGCTTTGGCTGTTGGCAAGGGAATTGTAGAGAATGCTTTCTGATCCATAACTTCACTCCAGAGAAACATCATCGTGCCATGTCATATTCTACATCTGCCTAGACAGAGAGTGGGTTAAGAGAAGCATTGAGGAATAAGCCTTAAAATTTCAGAATGTAGCTTCCGGGTTTGTTATGTCCTCAACGTGTGGCACCTACAACTGACTCCAGCTGCAGTCTGCGCAGTCTTCCCACAGCGTGGAGGACACAGGCGGCTGCAATTCAAAGCTGTTCATCTTTCCTAGCCAATGGCATTCATGAATTAAATAAAACACAAACCAAGGGGACTATTCCATTATAAGTCCTGAAGCAAACAATGTTGTTGGGAAAGCGGAAGCTGTGGTGCATCTAAAAGTACCTTTGCTTTGTGTTTGTCTCAATCCATAGTCCATAGATTTGATGGAGGTGTTCAAATTAATGAATGGTTTTGATCACATAAATAAAGAGAAATTGTTTCCAGCAGCAGAAGGGTAAGCAACCAGAGGACGCAGATTTAAGGTGATTGCCAAAAGAACTAGAGGCAACTTGAGGAAAGATTTTTTTGCACAGCTACTTGTTGTGAACTGGAATGAGCTGCCTGATGGTGGTGGAACCAGATTCAATAGGAAATTCAATGAGAATTGGATAAATACTTGAAGGGCAAAAATTACAGGGCCATGGAAAAAGAGCAGTGGGACTAATTGGATAGCTCTCCCAAAGATTTGGAACAGCATCAATGATCTGAATGGTCTCCTGTGTTGTAACATTTTAGAATTTCTTTGATTCCATAATGTGGAACAGGAATTCAAAGCTCGGGGGAAAATAAGGAACAAGATAACAAAATAACCATTCCATCTCATTATAATTCTGATTTTACAATCACTATTCACAGGTGTAGCCTGTAAGATGGTAAATGGGACCAAGGCTTTATGGTTGACTTGCCTACAGTGGAACATGGATGTGATTGCAAAGAACAAAGAGCTAGGTATTTGTGAATAGAGGCAGTTTTGGTACCATTATAGGGGAGGAGAAGATAACATCATATTTTGGCTTAGTCTTTTCAGCATTAAGTCTGGCACAACAAGCGTCGATAAAGCACCTATAATGGAACAAAAATTCCAAAGGTGTTTCACAGGTGCATAATCACGAAAAATGGGTGCTGAGGCAAAGAAGAAGGTATGAGCAGAGATGATCAAAGAGGTGGGTCTTCATTTCCATTTTCCAGTCTTTCAGAGTAGAAGGAACTGGAGAGCTTGAGGGGGTCAGGGAGGAGATCCCTGAGCATGGACCTAAGCAGCTTTTTGGCATGACCATGATGCTAGGTCAAAGGGAGGAGAGATACACAAGAAGCTGAAAACAGAGAAATAGAGAATTTAGGGGTTGTAAATATATGGATGTGATCTTAATTTAGTAAAATTGTTTCTGAGTTAGGTATATAGTTGGCTGTGGTCATTAAAGTTCCTCATAGAGACTCTAGTATGGAATAAAAAGGACAATTAAAGTCAATGGTTTTCTGTTTGCAGTGATAATGCAATCTTTATTTGCTAATCTTACAAACATAAAAGAAACACTTCAAGGGCTGGCATGGTCAGTAAGATAGAACATTTGTGCCAATGGTTTCCTTTGTAATAATTTCTCACTGTGCGTCCAATTACTTGAAATAACAAGACATCTTTTTCAGTGAGTTAAGTTCTGCCAAGTTCATCTCTCAATGAGGGACGCCCTAACCATCAGTTTCAATAGACTCTAAAATTGAGTGTGTTTTCAGAAGATGGTAATTACTGCTAATTAAGTACAACTTTGGTTTTGCTTTATAAAGAACGATTCAATCTAGACTTTGGAAGGCACCCAATTTTCTAAAGCTGTCGCCCAGTCTCTTTAGCTTGAATTAATCCTAATAGGCAGTTTGCCACCTACTTAATGGTCTGACTAAACACTATAATGCCATTGGCATCATCAGTGCACTGGGGCAGCAATGCACAATTTTAAATGCCTACCTTTGTAAAAATGTCCTTGTTATGGTACAAATTATTTACACAGGAGTACTTATAAAAATTCAATTTTAATGTAAATTGGGCCCTCTGAGATCTCTGCTCTCTGATTCGGGCATCGTGTGCACTCCGATTTTCATTGCTTCAGTATTGTCAACCGTACCTTCAGCTGCCTGGTCTGAAGCTTAGGGATGCCTTTGCTAAACCTCTCTGCCCCTCTACCTCTTTCTCCCTAAAACTTACCTCTTCAACCAGGCTCTTTGTCACCTGTCTAAGTATCTCCTTATGTTCATCAGTGTCAAATTCTGTTTGATAATGTTCCTGTGTATTGCCTTGGGATGTTTTACTTTGTTAAAGTGCTACATCAATGTAAGTTATTGTTTTACTACAGAGATGTAGGACGTGGATGTGATGGATCACATAAATGCATTTGTTACTTTTGCCATGGAACATTTGGTGTTAAACTTAAATTATGCACAACAGGATAGCACAGGGATGACATGCGAGGATTTATTACAGCCTTTATTCTTCTGAAGGTCATCCAAAGAGATTTTGGAACAGATTAATCTGTCTCAGGAAATGGCCAAGATAGTCAAGTCAGTTGCAAACATCCTTTCTAAAATATATGCTTGTTTTGTTGTTTTATTTGAGTTTGAGACATATATTTCAAACCTTCTCTGTTACAATATGGCTACAAAGGATTTTGAATGTGTATCTTGGCCCAAGTTGCTCCAAGTTGACAATTGTTCACAAGCCACAAGAGCATTCCTGAGGTTTTATGGCAGGTTTAGCAGCAAACCATCACCTCACATTAATTAGGGAAATCGTTTCAGGTCCTGTCTTATATTGGAGTGAATTGATCTTCTGTTTTCTATATCTTCTGTTTGATCTGTTTGATCTATTATATCTTCTGTTATATCTTCTGTTTGATCTATTGATCCTCTGTTTTCTATATCTTAAGGAGAAATACTTAAGAATCCAATAATCTCAGCTGTTTAGTGCTACACTGTTAGAGGTATGAACTCTTGGATCATGTTAAACCTTTAGTATTAGGATGTTCAGGGCTGAAAGAGTTAATATGTGGCACTGGAAAAACAGTACTGCCCACATGGTGATGTAAGAGAGAGTCACATGACTCGGATTTTAGTTGGAGAAAGCTCATGGTTTAGACTGAGGAATAACTGTAGGTTTGTGCATCTGGAAATAGTTATATTCTTACAATAAAATAGTTATTGTTCAGGCATCTATGTCTCTGAACCCCTTCCTTAGCCAATCACAACCAACAAACAACATGGTGGCAGCAGTGAAGGACACCCAAAGCTCTGAAAATCAACATTAAAAAAGTTGGCACTCAGACCTGAACAAAAGGCCCCAAAATTGAAGACTTTGGTGAGACACTTGACAAATGCCAGAAGAGTTCTATAGAAGGTATGGAGGCTGTGAAACAGAGAATAAATCAACTGTTCAGCTTATTAAAGGCTACACCATAGCACATGGTGGTCCATCAAAAATCCCAGTTCATCAGCAGAGTCAAAGAACATCAAGACGATCGAGGAAAAGTGAGAACACCTTGAAAAGGGCTCAAAAACTTCAAATGTGTGGTGCAATAAGCAGGCAACACTGGGAGAAATTCCAAGTTAATGAGTGCAGATTGATATACCCCACAACCTGGGTCTGAGGTCAGCACAATTACATCTGGCTACTGCATGCCAGCAATTGAAAAAAAAAATTGGCTACTCAAAATGGTTCCTCAAAGGGAGGAAAGCAGTGAACTGGCCCTAATGAATACTTTCAACAATTATTTTAAAAATAGGGTGAAGTTATGAACGACTACAAAGAATGACCCAGTAACCACAGCGGTATCAGTAAAAGCCTAGTCAGTGCTGGAAAGCTATTGCTCCAACAGAAGATTTAAAAATCAAGGCAAGCCTCCTAAGAGCTGAAAACAGCTATGGATTACAACTTTATCTTGCCAGAACAATTTGGGCAAATGGAAGGGCCAGACCCGACATAGAATTGAGCATTATGGCAGAAGAGATTTTTAAGATTCAAAATTGCATCTGGATTAAATAATAAATCAGAGGCTGAATAATTCAATACATTATTGTACTATATTGGTGCAATTGCTGATGATGTGATGGCGAGACAGGGTATGAATGAAACATCAAATTCAAAGAAGTCTTAAAAACTTTTGATAATTATTTTAACCTACAGAGTAACAAGATATTAGAAAGGGCCAAGTTTAATAAAAGGTTCCAGAAACCTGGTGCACCAGTTGATACATTTATCAATGACCTATATCAATTGGCTGAAGGTTGTGAATACGGTGATCTTAAATCTGAGCTGATACAGGACCCGCATTGTAGTGGGGGTAACTGATGACACCCTTTATGACCTACTGAAATCTAAAGAAGACTTAACTTTGGAGAAAGCAGTTAGTCAGACAATCTGAAGTCCATCAGCAAAATAGAGCCATACCTAGAGGGGAAGACAAACCATGATTCAGAACACCCCCAATGACAGTACAGCTTATTAAACAAAAGAATGTCGAAGATACCCCGGGGCTAAAAAGACTATGGAACAAAGGCCCAAGATGCTGGTTAATCATGTGAGCGCTGTGGTGCCAAAAAGCCTCACGGGTGCAGACAATGTCCTGCAAGTACTGCAGAATGCTTCCATCAAAAAAAGGGTTGGACACTTTGGAAAGATGAACAGAACTAAAACCTCTTGATACACAGAGGATCACAATAGAATATATGGGTACAAGGCCATCAATGAAATAGAGGAGTCTCACAAAAACAAGGTACGACAATGCTTCCTAGGTGAGATCAAAGATATATCTGGAGTTATGTACGTTTGTGTCAATGGGCAGAAATTTGATACAGGAGCAAGTATGACAGTCCTGTCAATAAAGAACAACGGCTAGTGAAACAATACCTGAAACCACCTACAACCTAGTCACATGATCCAGGAGGAATCAAGCTCCAGATCAAAGTACGTTGCAATCAATGTTCCAATATAATAACAGGCAGATACTGGAAACGTTATATGTGCTACACAATCAGGGATTTTCTCTCCTGAGCAGAAATGCTCAAGCTCACCAAGACAGCGGAAGACACCAAGGGACAGACAGTCATTGATGCTGTCAAATCAAACAGCCCAACAGCTCTGAGGACCCCAGTTGGGATTTCAGTTCTGATTTTTCAACACTCTTCACCAAGGCTGAAAATCTGGACCTTTTCCAATAAGATGTCCGGGGGACAAAAGGTAAACTTGTTCTTACTGAAGCAGAATTGAACCAATTCGATCAAAGAGTGAGTACCTGAGTGCGACCATGACCTTTCATCACTTAATGTGTTAGCAGAAAGGGTGGAAGATGAAACCCAGGCAATAGGATACACTGATACAATGCCACATTCATCCCGACAGTGATGAGTTATAGTTAAGTGTATCCACACCCATCCATCCATCAGAAGTGGTGTCGTGGATGCAAACAATCAAACAAGTCCAGAACCAGACAGAACCAAACCAGGCAATGCCCACCTCTTCCATGTTGGAGAACACTGACCTTCCTGCCACACTTGAGTTTGAGGGACAGGAAGAGGTTGATCAAGTGCCTTCCTTACAACTTCCTGTCTCGCCCACATAATTATCCCTGGAGGTGCCAATCCAGGATTCTCTAAAACTTCACAAACCAGAGGCTGTAAAGAGTCATCACTCCAGAGGTAAAGAATGGCGGGCGAAACCATTAAAGGAACAAAGGTTATCTTAACAAAAAGGGCAGGCAACATAGTCAAAGTAAAGAAAGGAATAAACCCACAAAATCTGACCATGGGGGAGAAACAATGGATTGAGAGAGGTGCAACAGCAAGGAGAGGGAGAAGAGGATCAAATCTTTTTCCAGTTAAGAGAGCCTTCTGTTATACATTTGGGAGAACTAGATGTTGAAAGTCAAACAAAAAGTGCACCAGCTACTGCAACTCTTACCAAAGATCAGCCAAATCAAAGCAAAGAAGTCCAGGGAGAGTCTACTGATTTTCCAGGCTGAGAGTTCCAGTTTCTGCTGGTTATGAGAGACAGGCATCATGGTGAGTCAAATTACACCTCCACAGAAAGGTCAGAGGGACAGTTAGATGATCAAGAAACCTTTTGGTCTGAGGAGGCCTCCGGGGAAATGACCAAAAAGTGGAGGAAGAAAAATAACTCAAGAATTGAACGGGGTAAATAAAAGTTAAATGAAGCAACATTAACTCAGAGGCTTTCCTGCTTTCTTTACTGGGCACATCAAGCTCTTACTGCCTCATTCCATTTGCCAGTCAGAATGGGGCCAGCACTAGCCTCCCTTTGCCTTTTATGCTAATTGATTGTTCAGAAAGAGAATGGTGCATCACAACGTAGCAGGAAATGGGGATGTTGCTTTGGCACTGTGAGTGGATAAAGTTGACATTTCAGGCCATTCCTGAAAGCTCTCGGCTCTGAATTTCCGCAGACCTTTTGCTGCCACATCACCGTAACTTCACCAGAGGTGCTGGGGGAAACTCCTTGTACCTCTTCATTTCTATTACACTTGGCCTAAAATGCCTATCAGATGAAAACAGAATTCTGGTTTGCTTTTCCATCACTCAACCTCAACATAAGGTCAGTTAAGTATTAAGCCCACTTCTTCCAATAACCTGTTGTACAAGCACTGGCCATTTTATAATCTCCCTTAAAGCTTTGAGCGTATGTAATTTCTCTGTGAGGATTCCTTTCTCTCCAGAATACCAGAAAAGCCTCAAGAACATTAATTAACCATTATCAGGTACAGTAGTCAGTTGCATTGCATAAAAATGACTCCTTTGACCACACAGAACTGACCTCTGGTATCCTGGGATTCCACTACGAAGCAGGAAACAGCCCCCACCAAACGAAAGCTTAGAAGAAACAGCTTAGCAACAAAGTCAAAAATTAATTTTTATCAACGTGGAAACAATCGATCTAACAATTGGCAATTTAAAAATGTAGAGTATTACTTTTCTTACAGAAGTGGACACATAATGAAACGTTGCAAAGCAAGATTTAAACAGGTTTCCAGACAACAAACAAAGTCCAATGAAGTCTGTAGTGTAGAAGAGACAGAAACAACCAATTCTGACATTTATTCATTATTCAACATGAAAGTAGGGAAGGTAAAGTCAACCACTGCCACAAACTACTGTCACAGCACAAGTGAATGGTTAACCATTAAAACTGGGAGTAGACACAGGTGCTTCTACTACTGTAATAGAAGAACACACTTTCAGATATTTAAATAAAGGTGATTAACAATTAAATTTGGAACACACAGGCGAAGAAACCCAGGTAAAATGTATCACCAGATTAACTGTTCATTATAAACACCAATCAGCACAGCTACCAGTGATACTATTAAAAGATAGAGGACCAAGCCTTCTAAGTCAAAATTGGTTGAGGGAAATTAACCTTGATTGGCCAGTGAGATTTCAAAAGGAAGCTGGAAGAGCTCCTCAAGTAAACAAGGCAAAAGGTACTTCAGAAAGATCTAGGAGAGTTCAAGGACTGCAACTGGTTGAAAAAGGAGTGTGTAAGCATTCAGCAACCTGAAGAAATGAAGACTATCTTAAATAATGACATGGAAAACAGCAGAAGAAACCCAGTGAGACTCTGCTGAATGACAGAATTCAAGATGAAGTGAGTGAGTTTCACAAAGAAAAGGGGAACCTGTTGAAAGACCTTCACACACGACAAGGATCCCTCAAGTACCTCTGAAAAATTACAAACAGAAACAGGAAGGATTTCACATCTCTCTAAACAAACTGAAGAACCAGTTGGCAGAGAAGACGCAGCAACATTCAAGTTACCCGGAGGAAGCCAGCAGATACAAGAAGGAGACAGAGGAGCTGAAGAATCAGCTGAGTGAAGCTAAAGAGGCTTTGAAAGCAAAAGTTGTAGAACTTTTCAAGATGCGAGTAGATAATGAAGTCCTGGGTAGCTCAACTACTGAACTAAGACTGAGGTTTCACCTGAGGGAATCTTGGTTGACAGTGAATTCAAAAAGAAGACCAAGATTAAACTCTGTGGTAGAAAGAAGACACATGGAAAAAGGTTGCAAAATTACTGATGAGGCATCATCTTCAAACAAGACTAAGCCTAATACTTCCCAATTTGGAGGGGAAAGTGGAGAAATGTCAAGGGAACCAAAAGGTGACTCATGATTTGCACAGGCGTGAGTGACAATTTACTGATGGAGAAGCCGTATATATAAAGAATTTTGGTGGAGGATCGAAGTGATTACCTGGTAAAGTAAGCTCTGTGACCGGACCATTGTTGTACCACATGGAAGTGGAGGGCTGGATCACCAGTAAGCATGTAGATCATTTAAGATAAAGGGAGATACCCCCAACAAAATGATGTTCCACCTGTAATTATTGCTGAAATTGTGGTTCCTGGTGAAGTTGCTCAACCAAGGATACACATGCCTGATGTCTCTGTTGGAGTGGAAGACACTGAATGTCATGTGCCTAATGAGGTACCTGTTGTTAATGTGGTTCCTGAGAATGTGGTTCTGGCCAAAGAATCGGAAATGGTGGAGCTACAGCGTTCCACACGGATCAGGAAGCCACCTGGAAGACTTAACTTGTAATTTCATGACCTGTGTAAATATTGTAATGTCATGAGATAAATATCATTGTAAATACGAAACGTACAGAGAAGTTAAAGGGGGAAGAATGTGGCAATTATAGTTTGGTAAACATAGGACTGTAGCTTTAAGAATGATCCGGTGTGGCAAGATCCCATGATCTGTGTAAGCCAATCAGTTAGCAGCGCAGGAACCTGTAGGGGAGAATCTTTCTTTAGTTGTAGAGTTGGATGCACACGGTTGAGTTTATCTACAGGACAGATGCTGCTGCTACTGCTGCTGATGTCTTGTAGATAAACTCAAACGTGTCCACTTAATAAAGCTGTCTGGAAAATCAACTCTATAACACCGTCTGTGTGAAGAAAAGCTTCCTGATATCAGTGAAAAATTTATCTTCCCCTAATTTGATCCTGTGGCTTCTTGACTTGCTCTCGCAGTTCAATTTAACGCAGTTTCCAATTTGCGCTTTCTATTCACTTGTCTTTCCCATAGGTCTCTATACGATCTCAGACACCTGCTCTCCAGAATTTAATTGTCTCACCAGTCTTCCCTTTAAAATAAATAGGCTAATGTCTAAGCTAAAATAGTGGGCAGAGGAATGTCACACAAATACATTAACAGTAATTTTTAGATTTATAAGAGTATCTAACATAGTACAGGCTCTGACACAAAATACATTGTTTAATGCTACTTAATCTCTCTTTCCAGTAGATAAATGGAACCCTGGGGGGTCTATCTTGGCATTGAGCAATGGTATAAAATGGACAACATTAAATCAGCATTCAGTATACATCTTTTCCAAATGTCAATTCTCCTAACTTCAATAAAAATGAAAATGTAAAGCTGTGTAAAGGACAGCTTATTCATTATCGCTCATCAGACAGTAATTATTCAAATTCAAAACTTCCCCCTTTAACTGTGAAATCGCTCTTCTAAAAATATAAAGTTTGTCTTGGTCAGTACTTTGCTTCAATCTCTAGCAATTGTAAAGCAGCTCCAGCCCTGCTTTTTGATGCGAGAGAGGGTCACGTCTAAGGTGTGGCAGCATTGTCACTGCTGCTCCCCAAATGCATTTTAAATGCATCATTTTAATAGCGCCTATAAGCTAACTATAAATTCAAGATACAAAATCAGAAATGCTTAATGTACGGTAGTTTAGTCCCTCAGTGTCTTCTCCCCTCCCCTTCTGATTAGGGTATATGGAGGGGACCAGTTGGAGTTAATGCTAGATGGCACAATGATGAAGAAATGAAGGAATTAAGGTTAGAAATTCTACTCCAGTTACCATTGAGAGACAGTGCAGAGTTGTGCAAATCCAAGATAAAGCTGAATTGTACATAATATTGATGACTTGATGGAACTAATGACCTTGCTCAGTGCTCCCTTGGTCTCATGTTGGCCATCTCCAAAAGGCCAGGATGAGTTATTTGGATTTTGTGCCTTAGTGGTTTTACTAATTGATCAGAATTTCAAAATGAAATGAAAATATTGCTCTGAAGGAGTTAAGTGACAATACTTTTCAAAACTAATAAAATAAAAGCAATAAAATCAGAGAATAACACTGCAAAAGTGCTAAAATATTCTGAAAAACGTGTCATTTCAAATCAGCTCATATTAAGCTTTGTCACCCCCTGGTGGTGCTAGTGAGCTTCTGCGAGTAAAGCAAATAACGTTCGTCAGGTGCAGGTGATCGGTGGGCCCAGAAACATACATGAAATGTGCTTCCTCCTCTGATTGGCCCTCCAAATGCAATTTCACGCTGGCTGGCCAATTAACAGTCAGCCAGTGTGAAACGGGCGCTGAGAAAGCCTCAGCGCTGCCGGGGTGTGGGGGGGTGCAGGAAGAGTGCGAGCAGCGAGAAAGGTGAGGGTGCAGGTGAATACGACTAGTCAGCTCCCTGAAGGCAGGTGGCTGCAGTGGAACCACCTCAGGGAGCTGCAGAGCTGGGGGCAGATTGAATGGCAGGAAAAGAATGCACCAAACTGTGTCTGTGCAGCACATTCCAGCACCTGACAGCAGAACTCAAAAGACATCAGTCCATAGATTTATTTTTAATTATATTTCAACCCGGACATTTCATCCCACCCTTGGTCAAAGGTCCAGCGAAAATGTAAAGGCCGCCTGGCCGATTGGCCCGTAAAAGTGGACGGGCCACATAAAATCGATCTCAAGCTTCCTCAATAGGCGTAATTCTCCGCTTAATTACCAGTGGACTCGCTTCTGACCCCCACACCCACCCGCCGAGCAAAATATCAGGCGAGTGTGCGAAGGCGTCGGGACACACACCCGATATCTTCTTCCGCTGTCCGGTCAGGCACATGACAGCACAGCCAGCGTAAAACTCTGACCCATGGACTGCATTTCCTCCAGAAGGGGCTGGAGATAAGTTGGGTGGGGGGTGGGTGGGGGTGAGGGGAAATAGGGAGGAGCCACATCTGGACAGCTCCCTGACACATTCCCGCTGCTGGGGAACTTTCCCAGGGACACACTGAGAAGTGGATCAGCCGCCTTCCCCTTCTCGGTGGGCAGATAATGAACATTGTTAACGCCCCAATTATGGGTGAACCGTCGGCCTTGCCACTGTTTACCCACTGGTGGACCAGCCCCATGGCTGCTTGCAGAGGCCACTCGCTCAATAGAGGTGGCCTCCCTGCAGTGGGCTGGAGGGGGATGGTCATCAGAATCAGAGGCTCCATCTCCCAGTGACAGGGCTAGAGACAGGAAAGGCCTCTCCCGTTGCCTAAACAATTCCACTGGAGGGGATTCCCCTCCACCGTGAGAGGCCTCCTGGCTCCAAAACCTCAAAACTTTTTTCATAATGACATTATTCTCAGCCCCGAGGGCGCCTCCATGAGGTGGTGCCCTCGCAGTTTCCAAACTGTCTCAGCAGCACCTGCCTGGCCTGGCGAGGCTGCCGAGACTCCAGAGCTGCCGGTCAGCCCTTTGGTCAGGCTGTCAGCATCGCAAGCCTTCCTGCAGTCATTAACAGGGTGGCGAGTGCAGAGACAGGCAGTTAGGAGGCCACCTCACAGGAGGTTGCGCCATTGGCCTGGCGGCCAGAAAATGGCCGGATTTTCCTTCAGGTGCCGGGACCCCTGGTGTCAGGACCGAATGAGGCTCTGACACCTGAAGGGAATCCAGCTCCTGTTCTTGTACGTTAGTTTCTGCTAATTCAATTTGAACACCATTGGCCCAGCAGAAACTGGGCCGACCACCTGCTTTTCTGAAGCAGGCAGCAAACATACCTGCCCGAAACAGGCAGGGTCCTTCTTTAAAATGCAGATTGGGGTTTTGATGTCAGTGGGACCCGATGGCTATTTTAACTGGTGTCCATGTGGCCTGACTGCTGTTTTGACAAGTGCCCTGAGCGGGTTACAAAAGATTATTTAGGATATATAACACAGAAACAGGCCATTCAACCCAACCAGTCCGTGCTGGTGTTTAGGCTCTATTTTCTCATCCAAATCTATCATCGTAATCATCTCTGCCCTTCTCCCTTGTATGCTTGTCTAGTTTCCCTTTAAATGCATCTGTACTATCACATCAACCATTCATGTGGTAGCGAGTTTCGCTGTCTTACCATTCTTTGGGTGAAGAAGTTTCTTCTGAACTCTCTGTTGGATTTCTTGGTGACTATCTTTTATTAATGGCCTCTAGTTATGCTCTTCCCCACAAGAGGAAACATTCTTTATAGATTTAGTCTATCATAATTTTAAAGGCTTCTATTCGATCACCGGTCAGCCTTTTTTCAAGAGGAGAGAAACCCAGCCTGTTAATCCTTTCCTGATGTGTGTACCCACACACATTTCTAGCATCTTGATTGTAAATCTCCTTTGTGCTTTCTCCAGTCCCTCTATATCCTTTTTAAAATAGTGACCAGAACTGCCTGCGGTACGCTATGTGTAAAGTCACATTTCCACATCAACGTTATTGACTTTGCAATGGCCTAGCAAGTCACTTAATTGTATTAAACTGCTACAAAGAATAAACTCTTTACCTAACAGCATTGGGAGAGGCACTGTGACCACACAGGCTGTAGTGTCTTAAGAAGGCCCACCACCACCTTCTCAGGGCAAGTGAGAATAACCAATAAGTGCCAGCCTTGCACCAATGCCAATGTCTTTAAAATGAAGTTAAAGTAGTAAAATGGTAATCAGCTAGCAGTTTCTGTGTAAATAGAAATTAATACATTTGCTCTGTATAAATGAGAAGCTAGAATTAGAGAAGTGCTGAATTAAGCACTTGGCTTCAGAACCTCTAACTTCCAGGATATTATGTCTGAGTTTGACAAGTGCACAGTACTAACATGTTAATTAGTTAAAATGCTTTAGTTGGGATCTTTGAACAACACCCTCGTGTGGATCATTCAACATGTGTATCAGACTGAAAGGAACAACTACACAAGAAATTCTGTAAGGATAATATTTATTATTTTCTGGAATTTGCAGCACATCGAGCGTAGGAACAAAAAGGAAGTCATTGAGCCCCTTGAGCCTGTGCCTCCTTTCAGATGGATCATGACTGATTTGTATCCCAACTCCAACTACCTACCTTGGTTTCCATAACCCTTGACACTCCTGCCTAACAAGAAAGTGGGACAGACAAAGTCAGTGTTCAGACCAGAGTTGTCAGAGAGGGATGAGATTTTGTTCCTGGAACTCACATGAGTTTTATTGGACTTTGTTTCACTGCTGCTATCAGAACTGGCAGAATCTGTTGCTGTTAATTAGCAAAAGGATTTGACTATTGTAGATTTTGATTATCAAAATCAGGAAAAAAGAAACTATCACCATATTGGGAGCTTACAGAATTACTTAATTCCAGAAGCAATTCCTGAAAACTCTGTTGGACGATCACCATATTGGTTGCTAGGGAGAGTTTTGCTGCAATAAATGTTACACCTGCTGCAATAAGACAGTTGCACATTGTGATGTGGGTTTCATTGTACCTTTGATTAATGAGGTAAAACTCTCTTCCCATTGTGGCCTGTTAAGGTTCTTGGCACAGCCACAAAATTGCCTCTAATTTAACACAAAATTGCCTGTAATTTAGCATTCAGGGGAACTACAAGGATGATGGGTATGAGGAGGGCAAAAGTTAGCAGTGGGGCAGCAAGTGTCCCTGATCAGAGGTTAATATGAAGATGTTTTGTTGGACCAGAGCCTAACCCTTTATTTGATTGTGTTGTGCGTGAGCTGGGAGTCAAAAATGAAAAAAAGGCAATAATTTCTCCACAATAATCCCTTTCCTCTTAAACATGGCAAAAATTCATCCAGAAATTTGAAGAAAAAATAAATGGTGACAATGCTGCCACGATGGTTAAATTATCCGGCCATCATTAGACCTTGCTTTTCAATATAAATATGTGTTAAATATGTCAGTCTTGGTTCAGTGGTGTTTTCAAATCTTTAAGTCAGAAAACTCAAAGTCAGACCCCAGAGGCTTCAGTACAATATTGTGTGAGCACTGCTGACATTAAACTGAAACCCTGTCTCTTCTCTCAGATGGATCTAAAGGGTCCTATGGGACTACATGATGAGCAGCGAGGAATTCTCCTGATATCTGGGCCAGCATTTGCCCATCAATCAAAGCCAATTATCTGATCAATTATTTCATTGCTGTTTGTGGGATCTTGCTGTGTGCATACTGGCTGCCGTATGTACATATATTACAACTGTGATTGTAACGTATTGACTCTTAAATATGTTTGATCATTGTAAGAACAACTTAAGCTGACATAACAGTGCAAGTTCCAGAAGAAAATTCAAATGGCAAAGCCTCTGAAATCTCACCTATAACTGCAAATTACTTTCTGTCTCCAGGAGGCAGCAGAGACTAACACATCTGACTTTGAACTAACCAGTGATTCAAGAAAGATGGCTCTTGCATTCCTCCTCTCAGCCACCAGAGTGCATGGTATAGTTAGTTCTTAAACAGTTAGAGATTGCACTCCAGAATGGTTCAAACAAATCATAAAATATTCCATCTTGTAGCTTGCCCCATGGATTTCAAAACCAACTTTGTGAACAGAATGTGCAATCAGTTCAACTGCATTAAACAATTCAATTTACTTTCTCTGATCCTCGGCTACATTTCTGCTGTTAACTATTTCAAATCAGTTGATGTTAAAGTGCATGATTTAGCATGACACACAATAGCTTGCATTTATATACCACTTTTAATGTGGGTAAAACATCCCAAGTCACTTCACAGGAACATTATCCAACAAATTTTGACATATTAGGATATTAGGACCTGACCAAAGAGGCAGGTTTAAGGAACATCTTAAAGGAAGAGAGGTAGACAGGCGGAGAAGTTTAGGGAGGGAATTCCATTTCTTAGGGCCTGCGCAACTCTAATTTCTTTAATGATCTGCTAGGAATAAACTACATGGTCCTTACTTATTTTCCAAAAAAAATGGTTTCAGATGTTGGGAATCGGAAACAAAAACAGGAAATGTTGGAAGTACACAGCAGGTCAATATCTGTGAAGAGAAAAGAGTCAGGCATATACCATTCATCAGACTGGTAGGCACTGGAAATGTTAACCTGTCCTTTGTCCTTACAGTCTCTGACGGCCCAGCTGTGTTTCCAGCAATTTGGGAGATAAAATTTCAGCAATTCACAATAGTGTAAAACAGTGATAGTCCCTTTTATACTCCACTTGATTTTAAACTGGACAGGGTGCGAAACAGACTGTCAACTTGGTTTCGCCTGTTACCCCCAGGGATGTATTCCACTCCATTTCTGTTATTATTTCCTTTTGTCCTGTAGAAGATCCCAGTGTCTTCCCTTGTGTTTTCTCCCAATCGTACTTCATCTACTCACAGAGTGATCAGTCATCATCTTCAAGTGAAATCTTGGACCGGTGTCTGACTGTGTCCAATTCTCACTGTGTCCAATTCTCACTGTGTCCAATTCTCACTGTGTCCAATTCTCACTGTGTCCAATTCTCACTGTGTCCAATTCTCAGGGTCAGAGTGATCTCCTCGACCCATAGTGGTCACCTGAGGGAGCTTCGATTTTCTTTCCCCTCAGATGGGCCTGGGCTGTCATCTGTTTCCTGCCTCTCCCAGGAGATGACCAGGTTTCATGTGGGGTGGAGAGTGTACGTATTAATGATGCACAAGGGGCAAACTGGGTTGGCAATTCTTTACCTGTGCCTCATTGCTCTTGTGCTGCGATGGTACAAAAAGCTGTTCTATCCCACAATGTAAAATAGATGTCACATTTCTACATCTATGCTAAAATAGCATTCTGTACATTGGATCCTCCTGTTTCTCTAGTGCCAGGAACTTTTATCATCGTAATGCTGGTCTGTGTGTGTACAAATTGGCAGCACTCCAGCTGAGATTTAAGTGAGGCTGCAGGTCAGGGCAAGCCAGTAATAATAGTCTACTTCAGGACCCCTCTCTGTGAGATACCAGGGTCCTGTTTGCTCCAGATAATGCTTAAGAAACAAAAAGCAGAAATGCAAGTGCAGTGTTTCCATCACCAATTTGACCTTTGCAACCCAACAGTGTCAAGGCTCATGCAACACCTAAAATTAAGTTGAAAAATCCCCCAGGGCATGTCACATAGATTTCTGTATACTGCTTTTCCCCAGCGGCAGACACTGAACTCTTGTTCTGAAATAAAGCGTGGCCATTGTATTTCTTGCCTTTGAGAAGCCTTTTAAGTTTATTTTGTGCCCTTATTCGTTGTTCCTAGACCAGTGGTTCTCAAACCTTTTCATCGGTGGACCACTTATTCTGGCAAAAAGACCTAACCTTACCCCATCTGTTTTTACTTTCCACCACAAAAATACTCATCAGAATTAATAGAAAATTATCGATGCTCTAAAAATGAATTCCTTTCAACATCCAAAAAAATCTCATTCAAAGCAGCCCTTAGCTTTCTGGATTTCAGGGAATTGTGTCAATGGTGGTGTCAAATGCCTATCCATGTTAATAATTGATATGCCGATCTGCCACTTAAACACTGGCAAAGACCACTGGGCTGAATGGCCTGTTTCTGTTCTGTGCACTCTGTCTGATATGTATACATCCCACTTACTCCTTCCAGAGAAGGCAGCCAATGCTCCTGGGCATCATTTCTCAATGAATAACTCCATCACTTCGCTCTTTTTGCTACCGGTTTCAACTCTTACTTCCCTTTACTGTCACAGCCAGGCAAGATTAGCCTCAATCGTGTGCAAGGGATGGGGGTGGGGGGGGGGGTGGGGGGTGTCACTCACTGCGGGGACTCACCCCCGCACTGCGATTTACTCATAGGTTGACCTTAAGCATTGCTTAACTGTGATGGAGGCTGATTCAGCCGGGGCAGGAGGCTGGCAGTTGCTGCATTGTTTTATGGGCAGAACACCATATAGTGACCGATATCAGCCCACCCACAGTTAATACTCAGATCCAGCTGTCCTTTGAGCAGGTACTTTATTTTCTATTTAGGTCACTGAATTGAAACAAAAAGCGAGAAGCTTTTGCTGTGTCCGCTATACTTGTGGCAAAATCAGAAATGCTTGTAGAAGGAACATGTACAATTTTGCAAGTTATGACACCAAATTATTTTGTACCAGCAAACATACATAAATATGGAGTTAATACCAACTTAAAGAGCTCTTGTTGTTTTTCTTGAGCATTTTTGCATTATTAACTGAATTATTAGCCCAGATACACGTCACACTGTGTCTGCAACAAACCCAAGAGAGACCCAACCTCTCACAGATTCAGCTTATATTGAATTCAATTTTCTCAGTCGTTCTCCCCCACTTGCCTCTCCTGGAGGTGTTGAAGGCTAAGTATCTGTTTGCAGTTCCACGTCAGTAAGAAAATTGGTAACAAGTGTGTTTTCAAAAGAGCAACCTCTGTGCAAAGGCTTAAAATAGTATCAGGCAAAGGTTTGTGCTGTGCTTGTTGAGGCTTACAATAAATGTGTGAAATAGTGGTGGGCACACACCTTAACCTTGTTCCTCAGAGTAGGACCATCCTGTTTAGATGCATCAAAAACAAAAATAGCTGGAAAAACTCAGCAGGTCTGACTGCATCTGTGGAGAGAGAAGCAGAGTTAATGTTTCGAGTCCGTATGACTCTTCTTCAGAGCTATGGATGTAGATGGCCATTTTTATCTATTTGATCTTGAAGGCAATAAGTTAGTTCCTTATTTGGATTTAGTTCCTCCTGTCCCATGCGGAAAAATGGGCAGCAGGACTCCGCCACTGGCCCCAGTCCATTGCAGTCTCTTTTTCAGCAACCCAGGATGCATCCTGCTCTTGAAGATCCTCCTTAAATGTACTTCACCAAGTCTTACTTGGCCGGCCCTATCTTCTTCTTCCAACTGGTGGTGTCCATTATACTGACACTCTGGAAGGGTGTAAATCCAGCACAGTTAATACATGGCCTGCCAGCCTCGGTGGTCTCTCTGTCACAAGGCCCCATAGGGACCTCTGACCAGTCCACTTTGCACTTTCTCATTGGTGATGTTGTCTCGTTATATTATTTCCAAGATCTTACGTAGGCAATGCTGGTGAAAGATGCCCAACTTTCATAACACCTTTGCTTTTCTCCTCCATGTCTCCCTGGCATAGATTGTGGTTGGGACTACGATGGACATGTAGAGTCACAACTTCATGGCTGTGTTGATGGTGATGAATCCCCACACCATGTGGAACTGCTGGAAAACCAATGCTGTTTTGCTGATTCTTATGTAGACGTTGATCTCTACATTACCCTCCTTGAAGATGTTGCTTCCTAGATAGGGGAAGTGGTTGTGATCCTCAATGTTTGTTGCCCGATGGGGGTGATGGGCTGATGACAGTCAAGTTCAATTTGCCTTCACCTGATGTGTCCACATTTCCAGCAGGGGCAGGAGTTGTGGCTGACCTTTCCCTTCGCTAACCCTGGGATGATGAGGCTGTTAGATTTTATATCTCAGATCCAAGCAGAGATGATATTACTTTCTATGTGTGTGAGAACTTTGTTTATAGTACTTTAAAATATATTTGCAGTCACAAAATGCCTGCACTCATGCTTACAGCCCAGGATTCTAGCTCTTTCTACAGTTTATTGACTATCCTCTGAGTCCACACTCAGGCTTAACCAGTCAAGCGCAGTGAGCATCAATAGTAAACAGACTCAGATAATCTTACATAGAACAATTGAACACTACTGAGGCTAATTGTAGAGCTCCAGGCATCACATCTGCTGAAACCAATTAGCTCTGTGCAGCCCAGAGATCAAACTAAGGACTATCTTGGTTTGGATGGCTCCGTTACTCACTGGATAATCTCACTGACCCATCAGAGGGCCTATCCTTTTATAACCTCACATTACTTACAGAAGGTGGCAAGGAATCCCCCATTTCTCTGCAGGTATTATTTCTGTCACTTATCCACTGTTGCTAAATGCCCTCCCTGCTATTACTGTAAAAACTACCTGACTGCAATTTCCCTTCAGGACCTATACTCCAATGAGGAAACAACTTGCACTGATATAGCTAACATATCCATGGGACATCCCAAAGGACTTTGCATCCAGTGATTTATTCTTGGGGTGTGCCTATTGTTATGTAGTCCCAGAATAGAAGCTGAGTTGGCAAGAAGCAGTCTCTCACAAATAGCAAATGAGATGAATGATCAGTTAATTGATGTTAGGGGAAGCCAGCCTTGGCATTGTGGGAAATTGCGGCTCTTCTTCAAATAAGCTCCATAAAGCTCATGTGAACAAGTAAATAGGACCTCAATTTAACACATGGTCCAAAAGAAACAGTGTGGGGAATTCCCTCATGGTGAGTTGCACAGCTATTATGTGCACCAGCTGGAGGGATTATTATAACAGATTTGCTACACAGAGACAAGCCATTCAGCCCAACAGGTCTATGCCAGTGTTAATGCTCCACACTTGCCTTCATTTACATTTCTGCGCCTAAACCCATCAACATATCCTTGTGTTCCTTTCACCAATGTATACTCTTGTAGATTTCTCTTAAATGCATCTATGCAATTTCTCTCAGCCACACCTTGTGGTGGTGACTTATGTGTTCTAACCACAGCTGGATTTTATTAACACCAATTTACTTCTTTCCACAAGGGTTTCTTTGGGCAGCTAATTTGCCTATTTTTTAGAGGAATGATCGATGTAAAACTGGTGTAGCTTGCTGGAATGCCTGGAAATTGGAGTGCATCCTTTAAAAATACCATTCAGCCTGTACAGGTGGACCAGAATGGCAGGAGGCAAGCAAGTAAGGAAGAAATGGTCCTTGGCTCACACCACTGAATCTCAGATAACTGCTGCATATCTCATCAATCATCTTCTCGTCCTTTCCAAGAATGTCTACAGTGGGACCGTCTAAAGCAAGAATAGCCACATAAGGCAGTGTGTTGGTACGCCCAGACACATAAGCAAAAACACAAGCATGTTTCTAACTTAGACTTCCAAGTTCTCCCTGAGGAGGTTAAGTGGAAGAAGGCACCAACTCCTGGCGAGTGTCCAAACCATTCA
This sequence comes from Carcharodon carcharias, assembly GCF_017639515.1. Taxonomy (NCBI): domain Eukaryota; kingdom Metazoa; phylum Chordata; class Chondrichthyes; order Lamniformes; family Lamnidae; genus Carcharodon; species Carcharodon carcharias. Next base: position 1,513,237 of record NC_054475.1, on the reverse strand, counting down.
GGAAGGCCACTCAGACCACTATAGGAAGAGGTGGCACTGAGGTAATGTCATTAGATTAGCCATCCTGCTGATCAATGGAGACACAGATCAAGGGAGCAGTGAAAATAATGACAGCTTTCATTAGATGAAGCTTTTGATACTGTTGTTGGCCTGATCCTGTCATAAGTGAATCCAAGTCTGTATAGCTGGCCAAGTTGTGACAGTTGTTAGTCAAACTTTCCAGATTCTTTGGGGTTCAAAACAACACCTTTTAAATCTCAGTCTATGTTACCATGAGTATAGATTCGTAAAATCCTACAACACTGAAGGCAGCTATTTAGCCCATCATGTTTGTACTGGCTGTTTGATAGTACGACCCAATTAGTACCACCTCTCAGCTCTTTCCCCATAATCTGGCAAATGCCTCCTTTTCAGTTATATATCCAACTCCTCTTTGGAAAGTTGCCATTGAATCTGCTTCCACCAAGCAGTGCATCCCAAATCGCTGCATAAAATCACTGCATCACTGCACATGCTTGACTGAAACTTATAAGATCCTGAGGGGTCTTGACAGGGTGGATGTGGACAGGATGTTTCCTCTTGTGGGAGAATCTAGTACCAGGGGCCGCTGTTTACAAATAAAGGGTCGCCCATTTAGGACAGTGATGAGGAGAAATCTTTTCTCTCAGAGGGTTGAGTATCTTTGGAACTCTCTTCTCAAAAGGCAGTAAAAGAGTCTTTGAATATTTTTAAGACAAAGATAGATAGATTCTTAATAAGCTGGTGGGGGGGGCGGTGAAAGGTTACCAGGGGTAGATGGGAAGGTGGAGTTGAGGGTATAATCAGATCAGCCATGATTTCAATGAAAGGCGGAGCAGGCTTGAAGGGTCAAGAGGCCCACGTCTGCTCATAATTCGTATGTTTTCATGTAAAAAAACTGTCTCCTCACTCGTCCCATGGATTATTTTTGCTAATTATCTTAAAACTGTTTTCTCTGGTTACTGACCTCCTGCAAATGGAAACAGTTTCTTCTCATTTAAGCAAAGCTTGTTTATAATGTTGAATAATACATGGAGACTGTAAAAGCAGAAAAGTCCAGTTAATGCATGTTGAATTCGAGCACTTGTGACAGTAGATGGAACAGGGTAACATTGGATCGGGTTAGCCTATACCTGTCCTGCCATTTAATGAGATCATAACTGACCTGTATCTCAAATCTGTCCATCTGTCTTGGCTCCATAGCCTTTTTCCACACTTCCCCCACCCTTTGTGTGAAGAAGCGCTTTCCAACTTCTCCCCTGAATGACTTTGCTCTGATTTTAAGATTATGTCCCCTTGTCTGAAACACCACCAGTGGCAACAAAAGTTTCTTTCTATCCACCTTTTTAATTCCTTTCAAAATCCCAAAAGTCTCAATCAAATCTTTCTGCATTCCAGGGATTACAAGCCTAGTTTGTGTGATCTCTCTTCATAATCTAAGCCTTGGAGTCCTGGGAATACCCCGGTGAATCTGTGTTACCCTCCTTCCTATCTAAGGTGCTGTGCTGAGGAAGGGCACAGAAGGGCTTGGGGAAAGTGATTTAACGAGAGGAAGCAAGCTGAAACAGCTTCCGCCTGAATAACTTGCCACATTCATCCACTGAAGAAATTCACTCCAGCACCTCCAACAGCACCACAGTAGCACAATACTCAGTGTCAGCTTAGATTATGTTCCTAAATGCTGGAATAGAACTTGAATCTGCAAGGTTCTGACTCAAGGGTGTTACCATCCAGTCAAAACATTAATTATCCTATTGCTACCCCAGAAGCAAATTTTATGCTTGGAAGATGTTAAGAAAAATAAGATGTTAAGAAAAATAAGCAAGTAATTTTTTAAAACGATACATGATATATTCCATTAAAGTCACTGGCAGTGCATTTCAAACTGTAACTCAGCCTCAAGGTCACAATGACATTGCTGAATCAGTCTAGTTAGTTTATGACATCAGCTGAAATGCTTGCTTGAACTGAAGCTTTTGCAGCTCGTTACCAAAGTCTGTTGTCTTTTCTGAAAGGTTGATCTGTACGATATTGAGACTTTAAAATAGGATTGAAGAGGATGATAAGAATTACAGAATTGGATAAGTTGATGTATGCTTCTTACACTTTGAGGAGAACTATTTAACTTGCAGCCAGACCAATAAGGTTCCTTTTAGGCTGCTGTGCCAGTCTTGGCAAGTGTCGTGAATCAATTCTTCTTCTTGAGCTCTCTGCCCAAAAGCAGGTCCGATCCTCAGTGCGCAATCTTCACCAGTGGTAAGGTAAGGAGACAGGTCCCAAACCAACCTCAGCCAATCGAACCCCATGCTGTTAGCACTAACTGAGCCAACCAGACCCCTAAAGAGTCCAAGTTTTGTGGTAATATACATTTTTATATGCATGTTGTAGCCTGGAGCTATGGATAGCGATAGTAGAGTCTCCAATTTCTTTCTATCACGTCCCTGACCTGGAATCTCTTCTGCTCTTACTGCCTGCCATTGGCATATGTTGGAAAGATTTACAAGTTGATACTCAACCTGTTTGGCCACGTTATGGACACACCTTCCTTAGCCATCAAGTCCTGGAGTGGGACTTGAGAGCTCCTGGCTCATAGGCATGAACGTGACCCACTGCGCCACAAGTAAACCAATTTGAAGGCAGCATATTCACTAAGATAAAAGCAAATTCACTAGTTCTTCTGGAGGGGTGAATACCTTGTTTCATCTCCTCGTCTGTTGACTGGCCTTAGAGAAATCTCTTTCTGGGAGGATAATCGGATAAGGCCCCCAAACCTTGTGCTGCCTGTTAATTTAAATGGTCATGGACAACAGCTTAGTGCTAAGCGTGATGTTGAGGGGCTGCACACCTCAGCAGGGTGTCGTAGTTTGTGCAACCACTTCAATCTAGCCTGCACTACTTAAAGCCAGACAGCAGTTCTTAAAGAGGAGGTGCATTCTGGCTGCAGCAGGTGCTGGGAGTGTCAGATGTGCAGTTGGACAGGAAGCATACAACAAGGTTCTCTTACACAGCACGATAGATGTTGGTGCAGGAGGCAGACAAGAAGACAGGTGTCCTCTATCCAAAAGGGGTTAGGGGACCCTCCAGACAGACAATGAGAAGGCAGTGGGAGTAAACAGTATTTATGGTTGGCTGTGTAGTCTACAGGACCAATGTGCAATACTGGAAGAAGTTCATTGACCTCACATGAGGAATCAAAGTCAGTGAATGCACCTTCAAATGCCATATCCTTACAAATGAACCACAAGCATATCACTTATTTTTGCCTCCTCTTTCACTGCTTATCCATTCCTCTCCTGAAGATGCTGGCCTATCACACACCTGAAGGAATAAACATACAGTCGGCAGCTACCATCATCAATAACAACAATTTGTATTTATATAGCACCTTAACATAGTAAAGCATCCCAAGGCACTTTACAGGAAAACTGTGAAACAAAGATTGACACCGAGCCACTTAGGAGATATTAGGACAGATGACTGATGACAAAATCTTCACCTGGGTTGTCTTATCAGGAAAGGTTGGACAGACTAGGCTTGTATCCACTGGAGTTTAGAAGAGTAAGAGGCAACTTGATTAAAACATGTAAGATCGTGAGGGGACTTGACAGGGTGGATGGGGGGAGGATGTTTCTTCTTGTGGGAGAATCTAGAACTAGGGATCACTGTTTAAAAATAAGGGGTCACCCATTTAAACCAAAGATGAGGTGAAATTTTTTCACTCAGAGGGTTTGTGAGTCTTTGGAACTCTCTTCCTGAAAAGGTGGTGGAAGCAGAGTCCTTGAATACTTTTAAGGCAGAGGTGGATAGATTCTTGGTAAGCAAGGGGATGATAAGTTATCGGGTGTAGGTGGGATGCAGATTTCAGGTTACTGTCAGATCAGCCATGATCTTATTAAATGGTGGAGCAGGCTCGAAGGGCTGAATGGCCTACTCCTGCTCCTTGTTCGTATGTTCATAAAGAGGTATGTTTTAAGGAGTATCGTAAAGGAAGAGATGGAGGGGTTTGAGGAGGGAATTCCTGAGTTTAGGGCTCAGACAGCTGAAGACATAGCCACCAATGGCACAGTGATTAAAATCGGGGGGTACGGAAGAGGCCAGAATTGGAATAGTACATCACCATTTTTCAATGGACATTTCTGCCTGGCTATTCGACTACAGAGGCATCACCATCAAGCCTCATCCAATTGCTCATCCAATGTCTGTGCTCAGCATAATTCTAGCAGAATATAGCAATCAAAAATAGGAGCTGTAGCTGACTTTTCTCTCTCCCTAACTGTACACAGGACACTATGAGCAAACGTAACACCCCCTAACCTGACCCTGTGTGAGATTGGCTAAATCAGCACAAATCAGGGATGGAATCTGAGATTTCCCTGTTCTGTTTGGTTCAATGAAACATTTCAGGCATTTACCAACGGAGCCATGAAATCACCATTAGGATGATAAACATAAAAACGTTTGAAAAATCCCCCCCACTTTCTTAGCCGTCCATCATGACATCTAAATGATTCCACAGTTTCCATTTCCAGGAAATCCTTTCCAATCATTAATCAATCTTGGTTGTAGTCTCAGAGCCATACAGTGAATACAGCAGAGAAAGCAGCCATTCCACCCATCGAGTTCATGCTGGAAAGAAAAGCTTTTTATTATCAGTTTTCATTTTTTAAAGTCAGGTTTAATTGTGTTCCTTCTTTCCACTGTCTAGTTTTGATTACAATTTATCGTTTATGTAACCCTCATTTAATATCTTGCACACTTCTAAAAGGTCGCCACTCAACTCTCAGTATTACAAAACGATTGATGCAAAATATTCAGGAAATAAGTGCATGAACAACACTCAATACAGCACTCCCTAATGAATTGATTTGCTAATTAATACTGCATGAGATTCTGTGTAAAATGTAGTAACATTCAATCAGAAATACTGGGAGTACAGCAGTCCCTGTGTTCCCCACCTGTACAAAAATGAAAGAGATGGGTTTCCTCAGCACACTATATATCTTAGCTTTTAACAAGCACTGCCTGCTGTGGCATCAATAGAGAGCCTTATAGGCCCTTCCTGTTTGAGAGGATTTGAGTTGATGCAAGTCAAGCTGTATTTTGTTAGTGCTTTACCTGAGCTGTCAGCAATCACACACTTTGGGCCATTTGTTGCATAGAATAACAAATCGATATGACCAGCTCTGGTGAATGGCTCTTTTGATTTCCCTATGAAATGTGTACTCTCCTATGGCTTCACAGCCTCCCTCTTGTTGACACAGCTGGGAGACGCCATTTCTTTCCTGCTGAGGGGTTGAAATGGGAGCTGCTTCTTTTCACCTGCACAGAAGTTTAAAAAAAAAGTAGCACATTGCAGTGAAGTGATAAACTTCTGTTGAACCAAAAGTTTCTTTGTGTGCTGCCCTACATAGGGGAGAGAGCACAGCACAGGGGCAATGAAAAACAGCTCCACATTTTCACTTCTAACAAACCCACAACAGATATTTTCTTTTTGTAACATTCAGGTCAAACTCAGGGTTTCTTTATTTTTTGCTAGTCTATATTTCAAATGAATTGATGAACTTTTCTCCTTATGACTTGCTTTCAGCTCTGAGAAGTATTGAATCAAACAGAGGTATTGCTCCATGGATTCCATGCTGTGGTTATGTTACTGGACTAATAGTCCAGGCAAAGTGAATTAAAAACAAAAACAGAATTACCTGGAAAAACTCAGCAGGTCTGGCAGCATCGGCGGAGAAGAAAAGAGTTGACGTTTCGAGTCCTCATGACCCTTCGACAGAACTTGAGTTCGAGTCCAAGAAAGAGCTGAAATATAAACTGGTTTAAGGTGTGTGTGTGGGGGGCGGAGAGATAGAGAGACAGAGAGGTGGAGGGGGGGGGTGTGGTTGTAGGGACAAACAAGCAGTGATAGAAGCAGATCATCAAAAGATGTCAACGACAATAGTACAATAGAACACATAGGTGTTAAAGTTAAAGTTGGTGATATTATCTAAACGAATGTGCTAATTAAGAATGGATGGTAGGGCACTCAAGGTATAGCTCTAGTGGGTTTTTTTTTATAATGGAAATAGGTGGGAAAATGAAAATCTTTATAATTTATTGGGAAAAAAAAAGGAAGGGGGAAACAGAAAGGGGGTGGGGATGAGAGGGAGCTCACGACCTAAAGTTGTTGAATTCAATATTCAGTCCGGAAGGCTGTAAAGTCCCTAGTCGGAAGATGAGGTGTTGTTCCTCCAGTTTGCGTTGGGCTTCACTGGAACAATGCAGCAAGCCAAGGACAGACATGTGGGTAAGAGAGCAGGGTGGAGTGTTAAAATGGCAAGGGACAGGGAGGTTTGGGTCATTCTTGCGGACAGACCGCAGGTGATCTGCAAAGCGGTCGCCCAGTTTACGTTTGGTCTCTCCAATGTAGAGGAGACCACATTGGGAGCAACGAATGCAGTAGACTAAGTTGGGGGAAATGCAAGTGAAATGCTGCTTCACTTGAAAGGAGTGTTTGGGTCCTTGGACGGTGAGGAGAGAGGAAGTGAAGGGGCAGGTGTTGCATCTTTTGCGTGGGCATGGGATTGTGCCATAGGAGGGGGTTGAGGAGTAGGGGGTGATGGAGGAGTGGACCAGGGTGTCCCAGAGGGAACGATCCCTACGGAATGCCGCCGGGGGGGTGAAGGGAAGATGTGTTTGGTGGTGGCATCATGCTGGAGTTGGCGGAAATGGCGGAGGATGATCCTTTGAATGCGGAGGCTGGTGGGGTGATAAGTGAGGACAAGGGGGACCCTATCATGTTTCTGGGAGGGAGGAGAAGGCGTGAGGGTGGATGCGCGGGAGATGGGCCGGACACGGTTGAGGGCCCTGTCAACGACCGTGGGTGGAAAACCTCGGTTAAGGAAGAAGGAGGACATGTCAGAGGAACTGTTTTTGAAGGTAGCATCATCGGAACAGATGCGACGGAGGCGAAGGAACTGAGAGAATGGGATGGAGTCCTTACAGGAAGCGGGGTGTGAGGAGCTGTAGTCGAGATAGCTGTGGGAGTCGGTGGGTTTGTAATGGATATTGATGGACAGTCTATCACCAGAGATTGAGACAGAGAGGTCAAGGAAGGGAAGGGAAGTGTCAGAGATGGACCACGTGAAAATGATGGAGGGGTGGAGATTGGAAGCAAAATTAATAAATTTTTCCAAGTCCTGACGAGAGCATGAAGCGGCACCAAAGTAATCATCGATGTACCGGAGAAAGAGTTGTGGAAGGGGGCCGGAGTAGGGCTGCAACAAGGAATGTTCCACATACCCCATAAAGAGACAGGCATAGCTGGGGCCCATGCGGGTAAGTGAATTAAAATCCCACCATGGCAGCTTGAGAATTTAATTTTCTTTTAAATCTGATACCAGTCAGACCCCACAAAGTTGTCAGATTGTCATAAAAACCCAACGGATTCACTGATCTCCTTTCGAGAAGGAGACCTACTGTCCTTTACTGATCTGGGTTCCATTTGATTCCAGACCCACACCAACATGGTCGTGCCTTCACAGTCCTCTGAAGCGGCTTAACTAACTATTTGGCTGTATCCAGAGCAACTGGGGATGGAAACTGAGTTGGCCTTTCCTGGCCCCAGTGTCTCAAGGATATTTTTTTTAAAGCGCAAGGCTGGACAATGAGTGTCAGTAGGCTATTTGACCATATAAGGAATTTCAGCCATGCCCAATGTCACCAGCACCTGAAACCCACAGACATGGACTCCCCATTTATCATAAATAAGAAGCTTAACTGATTTTGACTTGTTTAACTCCAGTAGAACTAACTTAGCACAAACTGGAAAATAAACTTAGCCTTTATCCTTGGTATCACGTTCCAGCAAATATTGAAGAGAACCAGTCAATTAGCTTGTAATTTTTTTATTCATTCATGGGATGTGGGTGTTGCTGGCTGGGCCAGCATTTATTGCCCATCCCTAATTGCCCTTGAGAAGGCGGTGGTGTTGACTGATGTAGAAAGTTGACTGCTGGTACCTAAATGAGGCCCATGGGTTAGAATAACCCCAGCCGGTTTACTGCTGCAACAGATCAGTTTCTAACTGCAGTCGTTCACTGTCACTGGGTCAAAATCCTGGAACTTCCTCACTAACAGCGCAGTGGGTGTACCTACACCACATGGGCTGCAGAGGTTCAAGAAGGCAGCTCACCCCCACCTTCTCAAGGGCAACTAGGAATGAGCAATAAACGCAAGCCTAGCCAGCGATGCCCACATCCCATAAATGAATAATTAAAGAAGCCCATGTGATGTAAGTAGACCTACATTCCCACTGTTGGGAATTGTAAGGACTTTGCTTCCTTAATGGCAGAAGAGAGATGGTATGTGATTTAGGGTCACTAACAAGGTCCAAAAGATATGGGGTGATTGTAACACTACTCACCAGTGTAAACTGGATGCGTGAGCAGTTAAAATGTATTGGATTATTTGCCCTAACGGATTACCTGAGTCACTGAAGCCATCCTTGATTTTGGGTCAAACTATATGGGTAGCTAAGCTGGCCATACAAAACCGGCAGGGTCCACAATGACATATACTCACCTAGAGTCCAACGATGTCATCATGCCCCAACTATTATTTTAACACTGGCTTCAGCAGGGTTTCTTTGGGGGCCAGGTCAAGCAAGAAAAGGTCAACCTTAGTCCACAAGGAAAGTTTAAGCATTCCTGTCTGAATTCCAACACCAACCCTAACCCCATCCCACCAGAACACACACACCCCACCCTCCCTTGACATTCAAAAGCATTACCATCGCTGAATCCCCAACTAGCAATATCCTGGGGATTACAATTCACCAGAAACAGGACTGGACCAGACATATAAATACCGTGGTGACAAGAGCCAGACAAAGGCGAGTAAGTCCTGAAACCCTAAAGCCAGTCCACCACCTACAAGGCACAAGTCAGGAGTCTGATGGAATACTCCCCACTTGTCTGGATGAGTGCAGCTCCCACAACACTCAAGAAGATCTATGCCATCCAGGACAAAGCAGCCCACTTGACTGACACCTGATACACCATCTGCACCATTGACTCCCTCCACCACTGACACTCCGTGGCTGCAGTCTGATGGTCCGGATGATTTGTGTCCCAGACTCTTGGCCAAGGGGGAGGTGCCAGAGGACTGGAGAACAGCTAATGTGGTTCCGCTATTTAAGAAAGGTTGTAGAGATAAGCCAGGGAACTACAGGCCAGTGAGTCTCATGTCAGTGGTAGGGAAACTATTGGAGAAATTTCTGAAGGAGAGAATCTATCTCCACTTGGAGAGGCAAGGTTTGATCAGGGATAGTCAGCATGGCTTTGTCAGAGGGAGGTCAGGCCTAACAAATTTGATTGAATGTTTTGAGGGGGTGACCAGGTGTGTAGATGAGGGTAGTGCAGTTGATGTAGTTTATATGGATTTCAGCAAAGTCTTTGACAAGGTCCCACATGGGAGACTTATAAAGAAGGCAAAGGCACATGGGATACAAGTTAATTTGATAAGGTGGATTCAAAATTGGCTTAGTTGTAGGAGGCAGAGAGTGATGACAGAAGGATGCTTTAGTGACTGGAGGCCAGTGTCCAGTAGAGTACCACAGGGATCTGTGCTGGGTCCCCTATTGTTCATCATTTATATAAACAACATAGATGACTATGTGGGGAGTAGGATTAGTAAGTTTGCGGAAGACACAAAGATCGGCCGGGTGGTTAAAGTGAGGTTGAGTGTCTTGGGCTACAGGAAGATATAGACGGGATGGTCAAATGGGCAGATAAGTGGCAGATGGAATTTAACCCTGAAAAGTGTGAGGTGATACACTTTGGAAGGAGTAATTTGACAAGGAAGTATTCAATGAACCGCATGACACTAGGAAGTTCTGAAGAACAAAGGGACCTTGACGTGTGTGTCCATAGATCTCTGAAGGCAGAGGGGTATGTTAGTGGGGTGGTGAAAAGGGCATATGGGATGCTTGCCTTTATCAATCAAGGCATAGATTACAAAAGTAGGGAGGTCATGTTGGAGTTGTATAGAACCTTGGTGAGGCCACAGCTGGAGTACTGTGTGCATTTCTGGTCGCCACATTATAGGAAGGATGTGATTGCACTGGAGGGGGTGCAGAGGAGATTCACCAGGATGTTGCCTGGGATGAAACATTTAAGTTATGAAGAGAGGTTGGATAGGTTTGGGTTGTTTTCCTTGGAGCAGAGAAGACTGAGGGGCGACCTGATCGAGGTGTACAAGATTATGAGGGGCATGGACAGGGTGGATAGGGAGCAGCTGTTACCCTTAGTTGAAGGGTCAGTCACATGGGGGCATAAGTTCAAGTTGAGGGGCAGGAGGTTTAGGGGGGATGTGAGGAAAAACTTTTTTACCTAGAGGGTGGTGACGGTCTGGAATGTGCTGCCTGGGAGGGTGGTGGAGGCGGGTTGCCTCACATCCTTTAAAAAGTACCTGGATGAGCACTTGGCACATCATAACATTCAAGGCTATGGGCCAAGTGCTGGTAAATGGGGTTAGGTAGGTAGGTCAGGTGTTTCTCACGTGTCGGTGCAGACTCGATGGGCCAAAAGGCCTCTTCTGCACTGTGTGATTCTGTGATTCTGTGATCTACAAGATGCACTGAAGTAATTCAGCAAGGCTTCTTCAACAGCACCTTTCAAAGCCGTGGCCTCTATCAAGGACAATGGCAGCAGATGCATGTGTTATGGCCACTTGAGGAGGGTTCAAAATGACTCCCCTAGTTTATCATTCCAAGTCTGACCATAACTGGCTTTTTTTGGGAATTTAAAAGGATGAAAGAATCCAGTCAATGTCTGTGCTTAACCATTTACATGCTCATTGCAAAGAAGAGAGTCAGGCAGGCTTTCTTGAGTTTAAAACAGAGAGATTTGTTTTTATTGAGTTTAAAAACCCACCCAGGTAAAGATACAAAAAATATTGAAAAAGTTAAATCACGGATGCACAATTTACAAGTTGTACTGTACTTTATTGCCCAAGTATGTCCTGTACACAAAAATCAGGACAAACCCAACCCGTTCAATTACCATCCCATTGATGGGGAAGCAGTGGTGTAGTGGTATTGTCACTGGGCTCGTAATCTGGAGACCCAGGGTAATTCTCTGGGACCTGGGTTCAAATCTCACCACAGCAGAATGGTGGAATTTTAATTCAACAAAAGATCTGGAACTAAACGTCTAATGATGACCTAGAAGCTATTGTTGTAAAAACCCATCTGGTTCACCAAGTTCCTTAGGAAGGGAAATCTGCTCGCCTACGTGTGACTCCAAACCCACAGCAATCTGTGGTTGACTCTTAAAATGCCTTCTGAGCAAGGACAATTGGGCAATAAATGCTGGTCTAGCCAGTGATGCGCACACCCCATTGATTAATTTAAAAAAAATCAGTCTACTCTGGGTCATCAACAGTGCTATCAAATGGTACTTGCTTAGCAATAACTTGTTCACTGATGCTCAGTTTGGGTTCTGCCAGGGCCATTCAGCTCCTGACCCCTTTACAGCCTTGGTCCAAATGGTTGTGGTTGTTGGAGGTCAGTCATCTCAGTTTCAGAACCTCACTGCAGGAGTTCCTCAGGGTAGTGTCCTTGGTCCTATCATCTTCAGCTGCTTCATCAATGATCTTCCTTCCATCATGAGGTCAGAAGTGGGGATGTTCACTGAAGATTGCACAATGTTCAGCACCATTTATGACTCCTCAGATACAGAAGCAGTATCCAAACAGAGCAAGACCTGGACAATATCCAGGCTTGGGCTGACATGTGGCAAGTAACATCCGTGCAACACAAGTGCCAGGCAACGACCATCTCCAACAAGAGATAATCCAACAATCATCCCTTGACATCCAATGGCATTACCATCACTGAATCCCCCACTATCAACATCCTGGGTGTTACCATTGACCAGAAACTGAACTGGACTAGCCATATAAATACTGTGGCTACAAGAGCAGGTCAGAGGCTAGGAATCCTGTGATGAGTAACTCACCTCCTGACTCCCCAAAGCCTGTCCACCATCTACAAGGCACAAGTCAGGAGTGTGATGGAATACTCCCCACTTGCCTGGATGAGTGCAACTCCAACAACACTCAAGAAGCTTGACACCATCCAGGACAAAGCAGCCCGCTTGACTGGGACCACATCCACAAACATTCACTCCCTCCACCATTGATGACACACAGTAGCAGCAGTATGAACCATTTCCAAGATGCACTGCAGAAATTCACCAAGGCTCCTTAGACAGCACTTTCCAAACCCACAACCTCTACCATCTAGAAGGACAAGGGCAGCAGATAGATGGGAACACCACTACCTGGAATAAACCCTCCAAGTCACTTACCATCCTGACTTGGAAATATATCATCGTTCCTTCACTGTCGCTGAGTCAAAACCCTGCAACTCCCTTCCTAACAGCACGCTGGGTGTACCTACACCAAATGGACTGTAGTGGTTCAAGAAGGCAACTCACCACCACCTTCTCAAGGGCAATTAGGAATAGGTAATAAATGCTGGCCCAGCCAACGAAGCCCACATCCCGTGAATAAATTTTTAATAAGTTACTTTCTTAACCAAATTAAAGTTCAATGCTGAAAGGTAATGAGAGTTCACTGTTTTTGAATCCTTTTCCAGTATCTGTGGCTGAAGCAGAAATTTTTCCATGGTGATCTTGAGATTCAGTGGAGTTGAAGCCCATGTAAAACTGCAATTTGGAAACAATTTGTTTTTGAAAATGTAAACCGTCTTTCTCTGAAGGAAATGATTTTTTTGACCTTTCGATGAAAAATTCTTTATCTCTGTGCTGGATTTTAAATCTATATGAGATAGGGTTTCAACTTGGGAGAGATGAGAAGGGAGCTTGTTACTGCTGCATTGGCAGCTTTTCCAGGGCACTGTTTTTGCAGCTTGCTGCTGTACTCAAAAGAGCTTTGAAAAATGGTTACTCCAATCACATGACCCTCCCTCCCCACAATGATTTCAGAAGGTATTTGCTTAGTTAACTTTTGAACCGACTGTAGCAGTTGTTTCATGGCCAGGGTGATTGTGTAATGCCCCAGCCATTAACCCCTGAATATCCATGATCAATCTTGATGAGATAGGCAGAACACCTTTCCATGTAACTGTTGTCTTAGTGGAATTTCTATCTCTGCTTGAAAAATAGCCTTATTATCATGTAAATGTGAGGTCCAGTGCAGCTTCAGTAAATTTTTTGAAGTAGTTCTCAATATCAGCAGGTGCAAAATTCCAGAGAAGGATGTCATAGCATGTCTGAATTGCAATTCACATTGGAACCTTCCAGCAATTGGTCAACTTGCAATACCAGCTGTCGGGTGACTTGTGGCAGTCATCTTAAGTCAATGTCTTTGCTTGTCTCTTCAAAAGTCCTTTTTAACCAGTTCAATATATGTTTGATCAGCCGATGAAATTAAAGATTAAAACCATTCATGCACAAGTCACATCATTATGAAAATGGGAACACCACCACCTACAAGTTTCCCTCCAAGCCACATGTTGTACTGATCTGGAACTACATCACTGTTCCTTCAGCGTCATTTGGTCAAAAACCTGGAATTTCCTTCCTAACAGCACCGTGAGTGTACCTATATGGACTGCAATGGTTCAAAAAAATGGTTCAGCTTCTCAAGGGCACTTAGGGATGGACAACAAGTACTGGCCTTTCTAGTGATGGCCACATCCTGTGAAAGAAAAGAAAAGACCACCCAGGAACCCCCTTCTCCATATCTACCAGCACGGGCCATAACTGGTCAGCTCTGGTTGGAAATTTTCCATGGTCTTCAGCTCCTTCGCTCCCATCATTTTCATTCTCTTGGTGTCCTGCCTTTCTGATTAGAATGTAAACAGGTTCTTAATTACCCAACTGTGTGATTCTCGAGTATGATTTTATTTTGCCCTGGTAGCTCATGCCATTGTGCCGGAGATGATTATTGAATTCCTGGAGACTCCTCTACAATCCTTGAGGACAGGTAACCCTGACCTGCTGTAGAGTGACCATGGGCTGCGCTATTTTCCGATGACCGCCAGTTTCTTCCCTGCCCATTAGCTGCTTGTTCCAGGCAGAATGTTGTCTGCTGGCATCTTAATGAGGCCCATGAGTTAGAATAACCTGGGCCTGTTTACTGCTGCAACAGGTCAGTTACGAACTTGCTCTGCCAACCACACCTAAAATTCCAGCCAGAGTTAAAATTGGGATTTATGTTTTGTTGGCTATGAGCTGCAGTAAGTGCACTTGTAAATGACAGTGCCAGTTAACATACACTGCCAGTGTGGTTATCAATGAGAAACAAAAACAGAAGGGTCATGAGGACTCGAAATGTTAACTGTGCTCTTCTCCGCCGATGCTGCCAGACCTGCTGAGTTTTTCCAGGTATTTCTGTTTTTGTTCTGGATTTACAGCATCCGCAGTTCTTTGTTTTTATATATGGTTATCAATGAGGCCTGCTATTCAATTGGGCGTAGTGACTGAGAATGACATCAATGATTCCAACACCAAATTCTCCAATGTTCTTCACAACTGAATTATGAAAATGTCACATTCCTTCCCTTACTTGCTGGAGGCAGGAATCCCTCCATTCCAATCTGATTTTGTTTTAATATTCATGAGAGTAATGGTACAGTGCCAGAGGACTGCAGCCACCTGTACTATTAGTGTGATCAGGCCTGAAGTGCAAATGCCATTTTCTTTGGTCCAGAATCAACATATTTTACAACAGCTTGTGTGTATATCTCTGCTGCTCTTTCACAGGGTTCACAGGAGCAGAAATGTCCATCTTCACTGCAACAATGGAAAAGATTTCCCCCCTATAGTGTGGTCCAGAGTATTTCTGGAGCATTCCTTACATATGGAATTTATTTGGAGAAACCAGTTAAAATAGGGAAAATAATACAGTAAACCTAGAGCAGGGAGAATGGGAAGAGAGATGGAGGAGTCTGGAGACTCAAACATGAGGTCATTTTGATGGCAGGGAGAATGGGGGCAAAAAGTGGCTATGGAATTTCCAAAGGGCAGGACACGTTCCGAGTGAAAAGTTGGGTGGGGATGTTAAAAGGGTAGCATTGCACCAGCCGCCAGTTATACAACCCACCCAATATTCAGTTATTGAAGGAATTGCTTGTTCTCCATTCCTGCCTAACTCATATTTCACCCACCCCATTATTAGCCATGTAGCAAAGGGAGTAAGGGAACTCCACTAACCTGCTTCCAATCCACATCACGCCAATTGAGGCCATGTATACCATGGCTCCAGGCATGTCAACCACTGTACGGAGTCGTGTTAAATCTGGTCTGATTTAGGAAAGATGTGAAGGCTGGAAGGGTCAAGAAAAAAATTATGGGCTGAATTTTCACCCCCATTGGGGTGGGGGGGGTGGGGTGGTGGTGGCGGTGGGTGGGGAGGGATGTGCAGGGGCGGGTGGGAGTGAGCATGAGCCCGATTAGTGCCCCCACTCGGGTGCGCACTGCCATTTTACGTGGGCAGGCCAATGAAGGCCCACCCAGCGTGATGTTTGCTCGCAATCACCAAGCGCTTTCTGTGCAGGAGGTGGTTGGGGGGAGAGGATTCCTTAAGTCGGGAGTGCGCTGTTTCGAGCGTATGTGCGCAAAGGAGCACAGAAATCGTCCTAAGGCCCAGAGGTGCCTCGGGGAGGTTTGTTCAAGTTTAAAATTTCTAAATAAAGTATTTGAAAACTTTTGAAACATGTCCCCTCATGTGACAGTGTCGCATGAACTGGGACATATCAATGATTTTTCGAAAAATGTTTTTGTTGAATTTTTAGACACTTCACGAAACCTCATCCCGCCCGTCGATGAGGTTCAGTGAAAAATTTGAAGGCCGCCTGGGCTCTTTGCCTGTCCGCCAACCTTAAGGTTGGATGGGCAGCTCATTTAATTGTTGAAATTAGTTTTTAACAGGCCTTAACAGGCCCCTGACAGTTCGGCGGGCACGCAGCTGACTCAGCTGTGCGCCCGCCAAACTGAAAATCTGAATGATGGGCGGTGATGTCGGGATGTCCGCCTGATGTCACCGTGCATCATTTTACACGTCGGCGAGCGGGCCCCACCCCCGCTCACTATCCGGAGATTTCAGCTCTCTGAGAACGTCTCCAGGAATGAGGGACTTCAGCTACATGGATAGATAGGAGAAGCTGGGGTTGTTCTCCTTAGATAAGAGAAGTTGAGAGAAGATTTGATAGAGATGTTCAAAATCATGAGGGATCCAGACAGTGTAGATAGGTTACATAGATTGCATAGAATGTACAGTACAGAAGCAGGCCATTCAGCCCAACTAGTCTGTGCTGGTGTTTATTCTATAAATCTCTTCCCATTTCATCTGTCTCATTCAGCCTTTCAGCATATCTTTCTATTCCCCTTTCTCTCATGTACCAGTCTGATTTCTCTTTGAAAGCATCTTTGCCTCAGCCATCTCCCTGTGGTCACAAATTTCACATTCCATCCATGTTAAGCTGTGATCTAACTGAGGGAGTAAAAAATGATCAAAAGGAGTTGAGATCAAAAGAGTGTATAGAGAGAAGTTATTTCCTCTAGTCAGTGAGTCAAGAACAAGGAGGCATTATCTGACAATTAGAGCCTGGTTATTCAGGAGTGATATCAGCAAGCACTTCTTTACATGATGAATGATGGAACAGGCTGGAAAGGCTGAATGGCCTCCTCCCATTCCTGTTCTTTGTTGTTTGTTGCAAACGCAATACACCGATCATCCATTATAAATGGAGAAACTCCAATTCATTAGAAAGAAATCATATAAAGTTTACAGCACAGAAGGAGACCACTTGGCCCATCATGTTTGCACCAGCCACCCAGCCTATTTCCTCAAACTGTTTCCATTTGTTGGCAGAGTTGAAAACCAGAGGACACTGGTTTAAGATGCGACCAAAGATGTCCTGAGGAAAAACCTGTTTATGCAGTGAGTGGTTACAATCTGGGGTGTACTGCCTATGAGTGTGGTGGAGGCAGATTCAAACATGGCTTTCAAAAAAGAATTGGATAAACTCCTGAAAAAGCCAGCAGGGCTATAGATAAAGGGCCTGGGAGTGGGCCTGGCTAAACTGCTCTTGCAGAGAGCTAGCAGGAACCTGAAGGGCCAAACAGCTTCCTTCTTTGCTGCAACCATTCTACAATGGTTCTGTGAAACACCTTGGGACATTTTTATTGTGTTTTAAGGGTACTATGTTAAAGCAAAATATTGCTGTTGAGTCCTCCAAGATTCTGTTTCCAGCGACAGTAGCTGCAGTACTCCTGTAACACCATTGGCCAATCACTGTAACTGTTGTGGTGATGCCAACTACTTCTGGTCAAAAGCTTCATCAGATTGTTTACTCTTGTCCCTCCTGTTTGCTTATCAGCAGAAACAAATAGACATAGGGCTTTAAACACAAAAGCTGAACTGAAAATAGTTTACCCCCTTGGGCGCTTTAAGTGTACTGTGTGCAGTACAGAAAACAGTTTACCCCCTCGGGCGCTTTAAGTGTACTGTGTGCAGCTTAATGAGGGTTTCACTGGTAAAACAGATGATTGCATTATTTCAAAGAAAATACTCTGAATGATTGTGCCTCCCCACTGCTCTTTGCCAAAACAGTCACCACATAACCAGCAAAGACCAGCAATCAGGTCCATTTATACTTCAAATCCACACCTCCCCATCACCACAGAAGCATATTTCACATATATCCAACTCTTGAGTAAAATTTGAAACAATAAACAAAGGCTGTGCTAATTGAAACTTTTGGAAGTCAAGCAACAGGAAACCATTGACCTGGAATTCAAACCTGCATATTTAGGATCATCCAGCTTGTGTTTTGTACTGGACAAGGTATTACCAATTTCTGGAGCACCATACGGTCAGAGTAGACATACAAAAAAAGCTTGCATTTATAAAAATCCCAAACACCCCATCCACCACCTTCAACCTTCACCCCCTCCACCACCAACACACAATGGCAGCAGCGGGCACCTTATACAAGATGTATTGCAGCAACTCACCAAGGCTTCTTTGACAGCACCTTCCAAACTCACACCCTCTAACAGCTAGAAGAACAAAGGCTGTAGACACTTGGGAACACCACCACCTGCAAGTTCCCCTGCAAGGCACACAAGACCCTGACTTGGAAATATATCGCCGTTCCTTCACTGTCGCTGGGCCAAAATCCTGAAACTCCCCCCCTAACAATGAAAGAGATAAGGGACATCTTAAAGGAGGAGCCGGAGGTAGAAAGGCTGAGGGAGGGAATTTCAGAGGCTAGGGCATAGGTAACTGTTGCCAGTGGAATAAACCAGCACTCTAAATGGGCATTTTCCCTAACTGTGTCAAGGTACAGATTTCAGGTCTGTAGCAGGTCTCTTAAGTTCAGCAGCATCAGGTTTTCCCTTAAGTGGATCTCAAATTCCTTATGTGTTTTGATCGTAAGGGTCATAAGATCTATTGAAGCAGAGCCAAAAGTTTATCTTTATGCCAATACTTAGTCATTTGTAAAAGAAAAATAGACTTACATTTATACAGTGCTTTACACATGTCTCAAAGTATTTTACAACCAACAAAGTACTTTTGAAGTATGGTTACTGTTCTAATGTAGGAAACACAGCATCCAATTTGCACACAAAAAACTCTCACGAGCAGCAATGTGATAATGGCCAGATAAGCTATTTTTGTGGTGTTAACCGAGGGATAATTATTGGCCTGAACACCAAGGATAACTCCCCTCTGCTCTTCTTCAAAACGGTGCCATGAAATCTTTTACACCCACCTCAGAGGGCAAATGGGGCCTCAGTTTATCACCTCATCCAGTACAACACTTCCTCAATACTGCTCTGGATTGTCAGTCTTGATGTTTTTTTGGCAGCATCGGCGGAGAAGAAAAGAGTTGACGTTTCGAGTCCTCATGAACCTTCGACAGAAGGGTCGTGAGGACTCGAAATGTCAACTCTTTTCTTCTCTGCCGATGCTGCCAGACCTGCTGAGTTTTTCCAGGTAATTCTGTTTTTGTTTTGGATTTCCAGCATCCGCAGTTTTTTTGTGTTTGTGCTCCAGTCCTGGAGTGGGACTTGAACCCACAATCCTGAGGCTCAGAAGCATGAGTGCTACCAACATTAGATTAGAGCATTAATATATTTCAGATTGTATGTATGATGATGTGGGTGGTTTGGAACAATTACATCTCATTTTTCGTGAGCTACATGTTATAATCCTGCACCTCCCCCTGTGCATTTTTCCTATCCTCTGATCAAAACAAGTTCAGTCACAACAACAGGAAATTGTGACTGATTGAGAGTTACCTGTAGCTTCAGCAGCTAACCAAAAACACACTGGACTGTTTAAAGGGTACCTTTTTTCAAAAAATACAAGAAAAGCCACTGACCGAAGATGGCTATCACCAGTCACCTGAAGTCTGGTATTGTAAGTTGACCATGTTTCTGGAAAGTTCCTATATGGGATTGCACTGCAGATCTGCCCTGACATGTTGCATGGAAGTTCACAACTGGGGTGGGTGTCAAAGTCTCCTTAAAAAGGATCTTTTGAAAAGGCATTAAAAAAGCAAAGTACTGAAAAAAATGGGAACCGCTAATCAATCTGATACACTCAACAAACACTCAAAACCCCTTTTGAAGGACAAAGTAAGCCCATCGCCTGTTGGTTCCTACTTTCATGAAAGATGTCAAAAGTTTCTGAGATGAAAGATCAAAAATGTGATTCCTTGTTCTACAAAAATGGCTACGAGACATGTTAATTGAATTCTTTTTGTAGGCAGAAGTTATGGAGCTGGTTTTGCCAAGCCAGACACAGCAAGAAGTCATCAAAGTCATCTGGAAAAACTGCTGAAGGAAGCAATAAGGTATCTCTCTCTGTCTCTCTCTGTCTCTGTCTCTGTCTCTCTCTCTCTCTCTGTCTGTCTCTGTCTCTGTCTCCAGCCAAGTGCAGTTAAAGGAAATCAGCTAACTTCAAACGGCCACAATATTTAACAATCTGTGCCTCAAGATCGAGCAAAGGATTTAATCATATGTTCTTATAACTTTTATTTGACCTCTAACTTTTCTTACTTCTGAGATCTTTGTGTGTGTGTGTGTTGTTGTTGCATCTTTTATTATTTTTCCTCAGGTTTAGTAACTAATAAACTTCCTCTTTCTTTATCTCAAGAAAACCTGGTTTGATTGCCTCCTTATTAAAAAACGTTGGATTGGAAGAAGAAATTTAAAAAAAACCTTGGCTGCAACCAGTGGAGGGGGACAGAATATGAGGCAGCCAGTTCACTCCTCCTCACTTGGTCACAACGCATATAAAAATGAATCAACAGAATATATATGTTGTCAAAAGCTAGTCTCAGGATCAAAGTCCACAAGAGGTTTGTGAACAGTTTGATTTAGTCTCAGACAGTTGCAGGGAGACGGATAGAGTCGGTGACTAGGGAATGGAGGTTTGGCAGGGGCCAAATACAATGGCTGCAGTCTACCCAATATTTAATTGGAGGAAATTTCTGCTTATTCGGTACTGGATATTAGACAAGTAGTCTAATAATTTAGAAACTTCATCTTATTCATTCGGGATTGATGATGTCTTGCTTCCGCTCCAGTTTGATGAGTTCTGAGATGGCTGATAAGTCTAACGCGCAATCTGCAAATGGGGCACGTGGTGCATGAAGTGCTGCATAGAGGGGTTATTTGGAGGTTTGTGCAGAGCTGATGGAGTGGTGTTGATGAGCTAGAACTGGCTGTGGTTAGTGTAGATGTGAAATGTAATGCTGTGTTTTCAGAGGATATTGCTGCTTGGCATTGTACACATGAGAAACAAAGAGGAGGCCAAGGATAGACACTTGGGGGATACCAGGCTTAATGGTGTGGCAGTGCAAAAAGAAGCCATTGCAGGTGATTCTCTGGCTGCAATTAGATAGGCAAGCGTGCAGCCAAGTGAATGCAGTCCCATCCAGCTGGATGAGGGTGAAGGGGCATTGGAGGAGGATGGTTTGTTCAACCATGTCAAAGGCTGCAAACACATGAAAAAGTAAGGAGGAATAATTTACCTTTGTCACAGTGACATAGTCACTCCACACTCTCACTGCATGAGGGTGGGTAAACAGAGAATGTGGATTTATGATAACTGCCAAAAGAACCAAAAGAGAGATAAGATTTCTGTTTTACACAGCGAGTTGTTATAACCTGGAATGCACCCCCTGAAAGGGAATGCTGATTCAAAGCAAATTTTAAAAGGGGCAAGGGGACTTACTTGAAAAGGCAGAAGAAAATTCAGGGGCATGGGAAAAGAGCAAAAGAATGGGACTGAATGGATAGCTCTTTCAAAGAGCCAGCACAAGCACAATGGGCTGAATGGCCTTCTTTTATGGTGTATCATTCTATGTCTGACAGTGGGAATGGAACAATCCTGTACTTGGAAAATGTAAGCTTTTAAATTAAATAAACCTTGCATTTCTATAGTACCTTTCACAACCTCAGGATGTCACAAAGTGCTTTACAGCCATTGAAGTATTTTGATGGGTTGTATCATGCCCAGTACAGGCATGTCATATTATGAACTTAGTCAACAATTCTCAAAATTGGACACAAACAAGCTGTTAAGACAGGTACTGTAAATCACGTGACTCTTGGCATTTGGATAACAGACAGTATCAAGTCTCCAGCCAATACTTAATTAAATATGAGGAAAGGTGAGGGTATCTCACAGCCATTTGTGGAATTCACACATCTCATTGTTTATGGATGGGCCAACACCTAAAGACTATGGACTTTCCAGACTGCCTGGTCTCCATGTTTCATACCAGAGGAAAAGGACAAATAGCCACTATCAACTTCCAATTGTGTCACACCTCCCCCAACCAAACTAGGCTGGGTGTGCTCAGAAGTGTTAACCCAGTGGCATTTGATCAAAGTTGGTTTCAGGGACTTCACTCTTATTACCCCAGAACCCAGCAGATTATCAAAACAATCCATCATCAGCCAGTCTGAGAACCAGACTCTGAAACTAGCTGCAAGTCACCAAACAGCCAAAGTACTTAAACCTGTTTCAGTTTCAAGTCTCACCTGAGAACCAATCTCCTCGATATTCGATTACTGCTGTGAACCCTTCACTTTAGAAGACACTCATTTCAACGTTAAATAATCAAATGCAGTGAAGAAATTGCAGGTTTGCCATGTGGGAGACAGGAAATTATAAATCAGAGACGGAATTACCAGTAATTTGTTTAAGTGCACTATATTTACCTGTATCCAATCGTTATTAGTGTTGCATTCATGCGTGAGACCAAGTTTGTGATGTTACATTAATTCAGGGTAAGTGTGTGAAAAGAAATAACCTTCTTTATTTTAACTCACAAAAACTTGCTGCTGAATCATTTAATTGACACACAAGGATAAGAAAAGACAATTATCTTTCCATACCAAACAGGCTGATTACAGGCAGTAAGACAGCAAATAACCTGGGCCCAATTGCTGTCAAATTGCCACTCTGATCCTATTTACTTACATTGGGCTGGAGCTCGACATTTCTCACCCAGAATTCTGAACTGGGCCTCCTTTCTTTGTAGTGAAGAAGCACCGGGGAAAAACACGACAGGCCCCCTTTTTTACGGCACTAGTTGCCATATTCTGGTAAGTTTAAACGTCCCAAAGCCAGTTTGACAAGTTTGATGAAGTGAAGTAAGTGTGTAAGGATGTGTCGGGGGATAATCGGGGTTGGGGCGGGGGGGGAACGGTGGGGGGGTAGTCAAGTGGTTGGGGGTAGTCAAGACATCAAGGGAGAGTTGGGAGGTCAAGGATGTAATTGAGAGGCTATTTGGGTGGGGGTAATCAGGTAGCGGGTTAGTCAGGGAGCAGTCAGGTGGGGGGTAGGCGGGTGGTCGGAGTCAGGGGGACTCGGGTTGGAGATAGTCGGGTGCTTGGAGGGGTAGTAGAGTGAGGGTTAGTTGGGTGGTCGGTAGGAGGGATAGTCAGATGGGGGCTAGTCGGGCGGGTCGGTGGGTAGTCTCAGGGTTGGTGTTAGTCAGGTCAAAGGTTAGACAGGTCAGGGTAGTCTGGGAGTTGGGGGTCAGGGGAGTAGTCGAGTGGTTGGTTGGGTGGTCAGGGGTGAGGGGAGCATAGCCAGAGTGCCCAGTGGGGAGTCTGCGGTCAGTAGTATAGTTACCAGGAGTTAGAGCTGGTTTTATTCCTTCTAACTTTTCCTGAGTAACTATTCTGGTAAATAAGCTGGAACCATCTGAAGTCTCCAACTCTAACTCAGAGTTTCAGACAATTCCAGACACAGGGTAATTGCCCAATGGAAGTCTAAACTTGTTAGTGCTTGGAGACTTCAAAGGCATTCCCCAGTACCTCTGGAGTACGACCATCAGGACAACGGAAGTTCTGGGCCATTTTATTTGTGACAGCATAGTCACTGTTATAATGTCAGAAATGTGGCAGTCAATTTGCACATAGCGAGGTTCCACAAACAGCAAGTGATAATGTCCAGATTTGTTTTATGATGTTGATTGAGGTATAAATATTGGCCAGGACATGAAGAATAGCTCTTCTTCAAAATAGTGCCACAGGATCTTCTAGATCCAGATTAGAGACTAGGGAGCCTCAGTTTAACATGTCATCAGAAAGAGAGCACCTCCAGGAGTGCAGCACTCCCTTGAATGTTAGCTTATTTTTGAGCTCATGTCTTTAGAGTGAGACTTGGACCCACAACCTTCTGACCGAGAGGTGATAGTGCTACCAATTGAGCCATGACTGACACAAATTGAAATTAATTTAATATTCCAAAAATTCCTTTCCTGACATCACAGTCAAAGCTATCCCCAGTCCATGAACAAGTATCTCTCAATGATCAGTGCCAGGCCAGTCAATCTACATTCAATGACTTTATTTTAACCTTTATTTTAAGGTCTCTGTAGAAATATTGAGTGGATTCAAAACATTTTCAATCTTTCAATTAAATTTTCAGTCTGTATTTGCATTCATTGTTTGTCCCATTGGTTCCAAATGTTGCTTTTGACCTGCCTCGGGCAATTTGTTCAGCCATACAACCGGAGAAGCTAGCAGTTGATTATATTCTCTGCTCACTTCCTCCTTGGTACATGTGTTTTACACAGATCGGTGAACACCTTCCCTGTTTGCACAGAACCAGGTGTAATATTTCACTTGGAGAGAACATTGCTTTGTAAATGTAGCTTAACAATGGCTCATACTTATTTACAAAAGTACAGTAAGTTCACTTAACCTATCGCCACTTGTTCCTTTGATTCTGTTTCCACCCATATATTCACGAAACCAGACTATTTCTCTTTCCCCGACATTGTCAATTTTCACATTGAAAAGAAAAATTAACACAAAGCTACTTTTCAGACTTCCTTTGATGGCTCAACTGGCAAGACCGTTTCTTATGCCATTCAACAACAACTAGAATTTATATTGCACCTTTAAGGTATAAAAAAGTCTCAAAGTACTTCATAGAAGCATTACCAAAAATGCACATGGAGCAAAAGGAGATGCAAGGTGTGCTGTCCAGAAGCTTGATCAAAGAGTGAGTTTTAAGGAGAATTTTAAAGAATGAAGGGGAGCTGGAGAGGGGAGGCATATTCACCAGAGGTGGGTTGAGGAGAACGTGTGAAATGTTAGAGTTAAAAGAACAGGTAGTTTAAGATGTAGAGTTGGAGGACGTTAAAGATTTAGGAAGGGACTTAAACATGTCTTGGATTTGATCTCTGGACTTTGCTGAGTTGGTTATTCTCACCAGCTTTAAGGTTTTACAGATGGCATAATTGATCTCAGCCTCTCTGAGCTAGCCAAGAGAATAAGTTCAACTGGACTTGCCTTTGTGATAGCCATTGAATGACAAAATTAATGAATATTGAGTGAAGACAGTATCACTCTGCTTTTGCTCTCATCTCTCTGCATGGCCCATCTCACTGAGTAATAAGTATTACGACTGGTTCCCTGGCGAGGTCCCCCAGTTTGTTATGATCCCGGATAAGATACCCCAAATTGGTAACTTCCCAAACGGGACCTCAATTTTGTTCTGCTCCTGGATGAGGAGGAATGAGCTGGCTCCCCTTCTTTATTCAACCCTCTCGGTTAGTTTTAAAAGGGCCCCTTCCCTCGTGGATACCTTTGCCCAGTCCAAATGTATTTATCGTTTTAGAAAGAGCCAACTTGATAGGCTTTGAGTCTATTAGTTAAGTTTATTAGTTACCAAAGCCTGAGAAAAAAAACAATAAAAATGCCACACTCACAGACACAGATTAGAAATCGAAAGTTGAATCTGAGAAATAAAATAATAGTTAGTCTTTGGCTTGTCTGTGAGGCATCGATTGCAAAACATTGTGGCTGTTAAATTGGATGATTCTAGTAGAGCTAACTTTGGCAGTTGGTTTGGAGATACTTGGTTCTGCAGATTAGCTGAAGGAGTTGTCAAGTTTCCCCTTTGTCTGTGGCTTTGCTGACTTGTGACTTGCCTCCAGCAACAGAGAGAGAGAGACAGAGAGAGAGAGACAGAGACTTTTACCTGCAACCTGCAGGAATGGCTAGTTGCTGTTCTTCTGCTGTGACCTTCACAATACACACTAACTCTCCAGAGCTAGAACACACTGATCAGGTTTGCAGCTGGCTTTTTAACCCTTTTTCTTGTACCTTCCTGGAAGGGAAAAACAAACATGTCTTTTGCCCAGAATCTGCTTTCTTTCAACTCAGATCATGTCCGAATTCTGCGATATAACACTACAGGAGATGGTTTCTGCTGATATGGTAATCGGTCTTCATTGTCTGTGCAACCACAGGAGGTTAGAGTTCAGTCCTCTGCATTGTCTCTTTCTCCCTTTCAAGTGCCTCTGTCTGAAGTGGGCCTTGACACCTTTTTAGATGTGACACTCCAGGGCCTCTCTGGACTGATCGGTCAAGTATAATCCATATATGAATTTTCCAGAAAGTGGTTACTTTACATTCTCAGCCATCTTTTGCGTGCTTGGCTATTTTAAAAAATACACTTCTTCCTTAAAAGATTCAATAAGCCTGTAAGCCATTCGGGCTGTGATCTGCTGTCATAAGATGCACAGAATCTGTTTGGGCCCAAGAAGTATCATCATTTGGATGGGACAACAACACCTGTGGAAGTATGTTTTGGCATAAGTTAGTGTGTTCAGATGAGGAAGGGAGAAATACTAATGGGACAAAGAATCTGACATTTAAACAAGAAATTTAATGGCACACTGACGTTATCTGTAGTGGGTTCGCAAATATAGATAGCAACATGTAAGACTGCCTTCCTTAAGGTCATAGTTGAGGCACAGGTTAAAAACTCCAGGGAGAGTGAAATTGAGTTGGGCAGGAATGCAAAACAGATAGTAGGGAATTGGCCATCTGTTATTCGCCATCCCTGAAGTGGAAAATCTAGCAAGTATATAAAGGAGCAGATTCACTACTACTCCTTTTCCCTTTGCACTGCACCTAAGTTCAATGTCTCCCCAACCTCCCTTACTAATGCTAGCCTGAATTCAGTGATGACATTTTTAAACAGCATTAGTGAAACTTGCACACATTTTAAAAAGGAAAAGAAAGACTTGCATTTATATATCACCTTTCATCACCACAGGATGTCCAAAGCACTTTACAGCCAATTAAGTACTTTTGAAGTTTGGTCACTGTTATAATCTCGGAAAAACAACAGCCAATGTGCACACAGCAAACTCCCACAAATGACAATATTATAACTTGTTTTTGTGCTGTTGATGGAGGGATAAATATTGGTCAACACAAGCAATAACAGAGATAAAAACAAAAAAACTGCGGATGCTGGAAATCCAAAACAAAAACAGAATTACCTGGAAAAACTCAGCAGGTTTGGCAGCATCGGCGGAGAAGAAAAGAGTTGACGTTTCGAGTCCTCATGACCCTTCGACAGAACTTGAGTTCGAGTCCAGGAAAGAGCTGAAATATAAGCTGGTTTAAGGTGTGTGTGTGGGGGGCGGAGAGATAGAGAGACAGAGAGGTGGAGGGGGTTGGTGTGGTTGTAGCGACAAACAAGCAGTGATAGAAGCAGAATATCAAAAGATGTCAACAACAATAGTACAATAGAACACATAGGTGTTAAAGATAAAGTTGGTGATATTATCTAAACGAATGTGCTAATTAAGAATGGATGGTAGGGCACTCAAGGTATAGCTCTAGTGGGTTTTTTTTTTTTTTTTATTTTATATAATGGAAATAGGTGGGAAAAGGAAAATCTTTATAATTTATTGGGAAAAAAAAAAGAGAAGGGGGAAACAGAAAGGGGGTGGGGATGGGGGAGGGGACTCACGACCTAAAGTTGTTGAATTCAATATTCAGTCCGGAAGGCTGTAAAGTCCCTAGTCGGAAGATGAGGTGTTGTTCCTCCAGTTTGCGTTGGGCTTCACTGGAACAATGCAGCAAGCCAAGGACAGACATGTGGGCAAGAGAGCAGGGTGGAGTGTTAAAATGGCAAGCGACAGGGAGGTTTGGGTCATTCTTGCGGACAGACCGCAGGTGTTCTGCAAAGCGGTCGCCCAGTTTACGTTTGGTCTCTCCAATGTAGAGGAGACCACATTGGGAGCAACGAATGCAGTAGACTAAGTTGGGGGAAATGCAAGTGAAATGCTGCTTCACTTGAAAGGAGTGTTTGGGTCCTTGGACGGTGAGGAGAGAGGAAGTGAAGGGGCAGGTGTTGCATCTTTTGCGTGGGCAAGGGGTTGTGCCATAGGAGGGGGTTGAGGAGTAGGGGGTGATGGAGGAGTGGACCAGGGTGTCCCGGAGGGAGCGATCCCTACGGAATGCCGATAAGGGGGGTGAAGGGAAGATGTGTTTGGTAGTGGCATCATGCTGGAGTTGGCGGAAATGGCGGAGGATGATCCTTTGAATGCGGAGGCTGGTGGGGTGATAAGTGAGGACAAGGGGGACCCTATCATGTTTCTGGGAGGGAGGAGAAGGAGTGAGGGCGGATGCGCGGGAGATGGGCCGGACACGGTTGAGGGCCCTGTCAACGACCGTGGGTGGAAAACCTCGGTTAAGGAAGAAGGAGGACATGTCAGAGGAACTGTTTTTGAATGTAGCATCATCGGAACAGATGCGACGGAGGCGAAGGAACTGAGAGAATGGGATGGAGTCCTTACAGGAAGTGGGGTGTGAGGAGCTGTAGTCGAGATAGCTGTGGGTGTCGGTGGGTTTGTAATGGATATTGGTGGACAGTCTATCACCAGAGATTGAGACAGAGAGGTCAAGGAAGGGAAGGGAAGTGTCAGAGATGGACCACGTGAAAATGATGGAGGGGTGGAGATTGGAAGCAAAATTAATAAATTTTTCCAAGTCCTGACGAGAGCATGAAGCAGCACCGAAATAATCATCGATGTACCGGAGAAAGAGTTGTGGAAGGGGGCCGGAGTAGGACTGCAACAAGGAATGTTCCACATACCCCATAAAGAGACAGGCATAGCTGGGGCCCATGCGGGTACCCATAGCCACACCTTTTATTTGGAGGAAGTGAGAGGAGTTGAAGGAGAAATTGTTCAGCGTGAGAACAAGTTCAGCCAGACGGAGGAGAGTAGTGGTGGATGGGGATTGTTCGGGCCTCTGTTCGAGGAAGAAGCTAAGGGCCCTCAGACCATCCTGGTGGGGGATGGAGGTGTAGAGGGATTGGACGTCCATGGTGAAGAGGAAGCGGTAGGGGCCAGGGAACTGGAAATTGTTGATGTGACGTAAGGTGTCAGAGGAATCACGGATGTAGGTGGGAAGGGACTGGACAAGGGGAGAGAGAAGGGAGTCAAGATAACGAGAAATGAGTTCTGTGGGGCAGGAGCAAGCTGAGACGATCGGTCTACCGGGGCAGTTCTGTTTGTGGATTTTGGGTAGGAGATAGAAGCGGGCCGTCCGAGGTTGGGCAACTATCAGGTTGGAAGCTGTGGGAGGGAGATCCCCAGAGGAGATGAGGTCAGTGACAGTCCTGGAAACAATGGCTTGATGTTCAGTGGTGGGGTCATGGTCCAGGGAGAGGTAGGAGGAAGTGTCTGCGAGTTGACGCTCAGCCTCCGCGTGGTAGAGGTCAGTGCGCCAGACAACAACAGCACCACCCTTGTCAGCGGGTTTGATGACAATGTCAGGGTTGGACCTGAGAGAATGGAGTGCAGTAAGTTCAGAGAGAGACAGGTTAGAATGGGTGAGAGGAGCAGAGAAATTGAGACGACTAATGTCGCGCCGACAGTTCTCAATGAAAAGATCGAGAGAAGGTAAGAATCCAGAGGGAGGGGTCCAGGTGGAGGGAGAATATTGAAGATGGGTAAAAGGATCCGTTGAACTGGGAGAGGACTCCTGCCCAAAGAAGTGAGCCCGGAGACGAAGACGGCGGAAGAAGAGTTCAGCATCGTGCCGAGCCCGAAATTCATTGAGATGAGGGCGTAAGGGTATGAAACTAAGTCCTTTGCTGAGCACTGAACGTTCAGCATCGGAGAGGGGAAGGTCAGGGGGTATAGTGAATACACGGCTGGGGTTGGGATTGGAAGATGGGGTGGGGACGGAGGGACAGGCAGGGGTGGAGGGTCCTAGATGGGTGTTGGTGTCGATGAGTTGTTGGAGCTTGCATTCCTTAGCACTTGAGAGAAAGAGAAAAAGTTTCTTGTTGAGGCGTCGGATGAGCCGAAGGATAAAATGAAACTGGGGTGCGCGCAGCTTTGAAAAAGGGTACGGCGGTGCTGCTGGAGGGAGAGGTCGAGTGTGTTCATATGGCGGCGCATGGCACTGAGTGTGGATTTCAGAATGTGACGGGAACAGCAGTCCGAGAAACGTTTTATGTCCCGGAGATACCTGTAATCCTGGGTGGGTTCGAAACATGAGGGGTGGAATTTCAGTTGAAATCCATGTGGGGTAAGTCGGAGACGGAGACAGTCACTGAGAAAGGAGATATGGCTGTGAAAGCGGGTTTTAGTAAACACCTTGTCAAACACTAGGAGAGAAATGGAAAGCAATGAAGGTGAACAAGGCAACAGAGAAATCCGGAAATCTTGTCGCAGAGAGGAACAGAACTTCTTCAAGGAGGTAGGCATTTCTTGAAGAGCAGTGGCAGTCAATTAAACACAGAGATAAAAACAAAAAAACTGCGGATGCTGGAAATCCAAAACAAAAACAGAATTACCTGGAAAAACTCAGCAGGTTTGGCAGCATCGGCGGAGAAGAAAAGAGTTGACGTTTCGAGTCCTCATGACCCTTCGACAGAACTTGAGTTCGAGTCCAGGAAAGAGCTGAAATATAAGCTGGTTTAAGGTGTGTGTGTGGGGGGCGGAGAGATAGAGAGACAGAGAGGTGGAGGGGGGGTGGTGTGGTTGTAGCGACAAACAAGCAGTGATAGAAGCAGAATATCAAAAGATGTCAACAACAATAGTACAATAGAACACATAGGTGTTAAAGATAAAGTTGGTGATATTATCTAAACGAATGTGCTAATTAAGAATGGATGGTAGGGCACTCAAGGTATAGCTCTAGTGGGTTTTTTTTTTTTTTTTTTTTTTATAACAGACCCCTGCTCTTCAAAATAGTGCATGGGGTCTTTTACATCCATCTCAGGGAGCAGATGGGCCATCAGCTTAACATCTCACCCAGAAGAGTATTTCTAACTGTGTAGCACCCTGTCAGTGTACTGGAGTGGCAGGCAGGAACTCAGAGACAGGAGTGTTACCAACTGAGCTGACACTTGTAGGGTTAGCTTCACCTTAAATGTCAATAAGTGAACTGAGGGTAACAGAGGCCCAAAGTGAAGCCTAATTTTGTTGGATTAATGGCCTGAATCTTCCGGTCGGCAAGTGGGGGCAGGCCCCATCGCCGACCTGTAAAATAATGCGCGGTGACACCGGGCATGTGTCCTGATGTCACTGCATGTCTTTCAGATCCTCAGTTCGGCAGGCGCACACCGGAGTCAGATGTGCACCCGCCAAACTGTCAAAGCCTTATTAAAGCCGTTAATAATCTAATTAAGCTGGTTGTCTGGACTGTCCGTCCAACCTTAAGGCTGTTGGGCAGGTGAAGAGCCCAGGCAGCCTTGGCATTTATCATGAAACCTTAACCACGGGTGGGATGAGGTTTCATGAAGTCTTTATAAATTGAATTAAATTTTTTATTAAAATTCGTTGCCATGTCCCAGCTCATGTGACACTGTGGCATGAGGGCACACTTCTGAAAAATTTTTTTTCTTTATTTACATTTTTCACAATCAAACTAATCTCCCTGAGGCAGCTCTGTGGCTCAGGGAGATTTCTGCGCTTTCTCGCGACCACCCCCCACCCCCACCCTCACCCCCACACCGCCCACCCCGCACCGCCCACCCCGCACCGCCCGTGCAGACAGTACTCAGCACTCTGGGGTGGACAGGCCTTAATTGGCCCACCCCACGTAAAATGGTGGCGCGCAGCCGATTGCAGGTGGCGACTGGTTGTGGGGCCACCCACGCCTGCTCCCACTCAGCAACTCGACCCCCCCACACCCCCACCCCACCCCCACCACACCCCCCCCCCCCCCACCCCCACCACCGCCCCCCCACCCCCCAACCCCCCCACCGCCCAACGGGGAGAAAATCCTCCCCAATACGAATATAGAATAAACAGGTGGGAGAAATGCTAAAATAGTTCAAAGCATGGCTGCGTTTGTTTATTGAATATCGTGGTTGTGTGTATTGTCAGCCTAAACCATTTAAAAATGACTAATACAGATTCGTGGGCAGGAAACCCCACTTGCTCCATTATACGAGTTTCCTGTCCCTAAAGTGGACTGAATTTAAAATCCTCAAACTCATCAACAAATCAACTCATCTGTGGCGTGGTCTTCAACTGCCTCAGCCCCAACAGCTAGAACTAATTCCCTAAACACCTCTGCCTCTATTACTTCTCTCTTTGCATTGAAAATCTGCTGTCTATAATCAACCATTCACCATTTTTCTTAACACCCCACAATTTGTCGGCCTCCATTCCTTGCTTCATCTTTGAAGTACCTTGGGGAATTTTTCAACATCAAGTGAACTTTATATGTTCCAGCTGTTGAATTACAAGACTATAATTTCATCGTGCCATTTAGACACAAGCATAAATGCTGAGAGCAAAACTTAGATGGTCTATAACTGGGGTTTCAATCCTATCATTAGGTTGCAACCTTGGCTTTTTTGTTATTTTTCTGATCTATATATAAAGGAAAATACTGTTCCATCTAGGACATTCTTGATTGAGTTTATTGCCATTAGTCCTATACTTAGAGCGCTGTTGTTGTTCCACAGCCTTGATGTCTGATAAGATTCACAATATTATATTAATGCTATCCCTCAGATAACTTAAGTGTGTGCATGCAGACTCCAGGTAAGAAGGTCAGGTTTGGGTGGAAGGTCCTGCAGCTGGTACCTCTGTCCCCCAGCCTCACACATGTGGAACCACTACTGGGTAAGGTATAAGAGGGTATTTTCTGCCCACAGAATCCACATGGATCTAAGGTTGCCAACTGTGATTAAGTGCATTCCTGGAGGTTTCATCACATGGCTTGACTCAATGCTCCAACCATTAGTTGGGAACACATCCATACATGCGATGCATGACCTTCCTGTGCCAACTGGAAAAGAATAAGACTCATTACCCAACAGGATGCTGCTTGACTGTCAGCTAAATGGCCTTTTGTTTCCATTTTCAAAAGAGAAATGGTGAAAGAAAATGACAAAAAAAAAACCTTTTTTTAATGTCCTAGAGCAAAATTTTACTTCTGGGGTGGGTGTGCAGCCAACTGGTCAGATGTAAAATAGTGGGCGATATTCTGGTCAGTGGGTGCGTGTGAGAGTTGGAGGTGTGCCCGCCCACAATTAAAAGGGCTGTTAAACTCATGAATCAATGAATTAGGTAGCGTGACAGTAAGGCTGTCCGTCCAACCATACAGTTGGCAGCTGGTGAATCGGACAGGCGACCTGTGGAATTTTTAGGAAACCCTCATCCACGGGCGGGACCAGGTTTCCAACAGTAATTTTTTTAAAAACGTAAACATCATTTTTAATATGTCCCTGTCCATGTGACTGAGTCACACGTGGGGACATGTTTCCCTTATTTTTAGAATCTTTATTTTTGATTGTAAAGTTCTTCAGCTCCCTGAGGCAGCTCTGTGTCTCGGGG
The DNA here is from genome assembly GCF_017639515.1 of Carcharodon carcharias. Lineage (NCBI taxonomy): Eukaryota > Metazoa > Chordata > Chondrichthyes > Lamniformes > Lamnidae > Carcharodon > Carcharodon carcharias. The sequence continues at coordinate 1,480,059 of NC_054475.1, read as the reverse complement.
AGATATTAGTGCACATGCTCCCCCCACACACACACACACACAGACTTCAGCGCTCGCTCTCCTCCCACACCCACCCCCACCCCAGCAGCGCTGAGGGTCCCTGCGCATATTTCACGCCGGCTGTTAATTGGCTGCCCAGCGTGAAATCGCAGCCAGGGCCCGATCGCAGGTGACAGTCCATTTCGCGGCCTGACCCAGGCCCACCTGCCTCGCCCGCCCGACAAAGGGAAAATTCTGCCCCCTAGTGGTTTTTTTATCGAGGGTCGTACACAGCAGTGTCCTGGAGATTGATCTCCAATTCCTGGAGACTTCAGACCAACCCTGGAGGGTTGGCAACCCTATATGGGTCATTACTTACAAGTGAGGAATAAAGCAAAACCGATATCAATGCCTTACAAGGAGAAATAAAAAGGTATTAGAGCGCTAATGGATGGTGATTAATCAGTATTTTGGAGGACTTTTTCTGTACACTGTAAATAATATATAGACATAGAAAATTGGAAAATAACTGCAAATTAGCTGGGCGTTCATTTCATTGCTATGGGAACCTGCAGCACATGAAATGGTTACCATTTTGTCTACATAACCACATCAGTGCACTGACGTAATTCATGGTGTGATGTTCCAGAGAGGTGAGAGGAGCAAGTATTTCTTTCTTTTTCTGTTTTTTTGTGGTATTCGTGCTTGACAAATGGAAGTTGAATTCAATTTATTGCACACAGAGGAACAGATTTGTGTCCTTTGAATTTTATCTGTAAGGTGATGTTTAATGACAAAGGCACCTTGAAATATGTTAGTCTTTGCGGAAAAAAATCTCAATAACATAAGAGGACTGGGAAGGCTCTTGCCAAATTGTTAAAGAGTCCTGTGGTTCCTTTAGATTTCAGCAGCTGAAGTTTAAAAACTTAAAACAAACTTTGAGGTGAAGTTGAGTAAAGAATTGACAGTAATGACAGGTGAATCTGAAAGGAAAAGTGATTTTGTTTTCCCCTGTGAAAGACTGGGTGCTACAATGGTTGACAATGCAGCCTTTTCTCCTCTGAGACCTATCAAGCACAGAATGAATAGAAACAAAAGTCTTCTTTGCTGATGGTTAAAAAAGGGACTGATGTAACGAATGTTTAGGCAGCCTGCAGACAATGCAAGCCCAAAGCATAAATGGACACAAATTGGTCGGTTCACTCATATCTCATTTCATCCGGCTGCAGAATTCGCAAATAAGTCAATATGTGTTCTCCTGCTGAGTCAGAAATTTGTTAAGCCTTCATTGAATAAATGGAGCACATTTACAATCAGATAAATTAGGACACATAGGTAATACGCAATGGGCACACTGGCAATTTTTTAATGGGTACATCAGCAACTCATAATGAGCAGGCAGACAATCTCAGAATGGGCACATAGACCCCAACCTCTAGGGAGCATCAGCAACCTTTTTAGTGAGCACACTATCAATCTCTTAATAAATGCAAATGAGCTTGGTGTCCAGAGACTGATGGCAGGGCAAGATGATAAAGTGGTTAAATAAGCATATGGGCTGCTGTTTTTAAGTAGAAGAATAGAATATAAAATCAAAGAGATCATGCCAGAGCTTTATACATAACCAGTTAGGCTTCAGCTAGAAAATTCTGGACAATTCTTAGCAGCACACTTCAGGAGAGATGTAAAGGCCTTAGTAAAGGTGCAGAGCAGGTTTACCAGGATGGCACCAACGAAACAGGACCTCAGTTATTATTAGGGGGAGATATCAATGAAGAACACATACAGGCTGTGTACGTAGTGACCCACGGCATCACCTGGACCCCACAAATTAACATAAGTCTAGCGCACTTAAGCAAACAAATTTCTCCCCTTCAGACTATTTGGCTGGAAACAGAGAAGATTAAGAGGTGATCTACCATAGATTGCGGTGTATAAGTCAACCATCCTTTTCAGCGACCACATGCTATACTTACATTAATAGTCAGCCTCAATTTTTCACCCCGCAAATGGATGTTTTACTTACCAGTGCCTTATAATTGGGTGCAAGGAATCAGGCTGGTGATTCAGGCTGTGTTGCAAAGTTGTGCAGCAGTTTAACATGCCTGCCCGCACAGAGCAGAGCCTGCATGGCAAATGACAAAGATAGCGACCACTCACACCCACCCGGGCGGTTCACTTTTATACTCAACGTATAAGTTGACCCTCATTTTTGGAGGGATTTTCCAAAGCTTCAAAGGTTGGCTTATATACCGATATCTATGAATATAAAGATTTTCAAGATGGCAAGAGGATTTTGTAGAGTAAAAAGAGGGAAACTATTCTCTTTGGCAAGTGGGTCAATAAACTGTTAACTCAGCAGATTAAAATCATTCGCAAATAACCTTGAGGGAGATGAGGAGAATTTGTTTCAATTAGATCTGTTAGGATCTGGAAAATGCCACCTGAAAAAGTAATAGGAGCTGCTTCGGTAAATAATTTTAAGAGGGGCTTGAACAGCAATTGAGAACGAGTACTTTACAGGGTTACGGATTAAACTGCTCTTTCAAAAAGCCAGCATAGGGACAATGGGCCAAATGGCCATCGTCTGTGCTATAAGTTTCTATATCCCTCTCATTGAACAAGAAAGGTGATTGAAAATATGATAGGAGGAAAAGCAGAGCAATTTGATTCAATCCCAAAGCCGCTCCACAAAAAGAAAAATGATTGAGTGCTTGCAATAATGGGCTAGGGAGGGTTGGTCCAGGACATGTGACTTGAAAAAGAAATTATATTTGCAACAGCCAGCCTGATTCCTTGCACCCAATTATAAGGCACTGGTAAGTAAAACATCCATTTGCGGGGTGAAAAATTGAGGCTGACTATTAATGTAAGTATAGCATGTCATGACTGGAAAGGAGGGTTGGCTTATTCACTGCAATCTAAGGTAGATCACCTCTTAACCTTCTCTGTTCCCAGCCAAACAGTCTGAAGGGGAGAAATTTGTTTGCTTAAGTGCGCTAGACTTATGTTAATTTGTGGGGTCCAGGTGATGCCGTGGGTCACTACGTGCACAGCCTGTATGTGTTCTTCATTGATATCTCCCCCTAATAATAACTGAGGTCCTGTTTCATTGGTGCCATCCTGGTAAACCTGCTCTGCACCTTTACTAAGGCCTTTACATCTTTCCTGAAGTGTGCTGCCAAGAATTGTCCACAATTTTCTAGCTGAAGCCTAACTGGTTATGTATAAAGCTCTGGCATGATCTCTTTGATTTTATATTCTATTCTTCTACTTACAAACACAAGCAGCCCATATGCTTTTTTAACCACTTTATCATCTTGCCCTACCATCAGTCTCTGGACACCAAGCTCAACTAAATGTTTCCAAGTTGTGTCAAGTACTGCCTTTCCATGTTAGGTGTCCCAAAATGCATCAATTCATAGTTCTCCACATTGAAGTCTATCTGCCATGCGTCTGCCCGTTTCACCAACTTCCTGGAGTTTTTGTGGTAAACTTGTGAGGGCTAACTTTATCAGACTTCACTCCTGGTGGAGGACCTCTCTAGCATTGGAAATAGAACTGCAGCATTGTAGCCCTGATTATATGGGCCATGTTCATTGCTGGAATAATCTTGCAAAATGAACCATCTTGTAAGTAAAGGTCACATTTTCACTCATCACTTGTGAGGCTGGTTGGAGAGATGGGTAGACGTGTGAAAGGGGCTTGTTTAGAGGAGGTGCTACTTTGTTTGGGGCACTATTTGTTAAGTGAGATGTGAATCTGGGAACCATTCAGGTGGGTGCAAAAAGTCCCATGAAATGCTTCAAAGAACATAAGAGGTTATCCCTTAATCAACACCTCCAAAATAGATTTAAGTGGGCATTTATTATTTGCTATTTGTGGGCCCAAATTACTGTGCATAAATAAGCTACCATATCTGTTTACATGAAAACAGTATGACAAGGATGTGCTTTTTAAAAAACATAAAAAATTCCCCTTTTTCTGGCTGGATTTTTTAAAAAAACACAATAAACTGTAATCCTAGCAAGACAATGGAGGATTGCTAGCGAGCCAGAATATACAACTTATGTTCCATCCAAGTGGGATGAAAATGGAACAGGTACCCAAACTCCCCAGGGGAGTGTGAAATATTCTATCTCCTGTTGGCTTTCACACTAACTTGAAGCTCATGCAAATTTTATGGGATGAGACATCAGAATGTTCTACAAAACCATGATTACAGCAGACATGGTAATCAAATACCTCTGGAATATACAGCCAGTAAGGCTTTTAAGATTGTTTTACCAAGCCAGAGAGATCACAAGGAAAAATCAAAATGCTGTATTGAAAAGCTGCAAGGAAGCTTTTTTTTAATTCTTTCATGGGATGTTGTCATTACTGGCTAGGCCAGCATTTATTGCCTATCCCTAATAGTCCTTGAGAAGGTGCTGGTGAGCTGCCTCTTTGAACCACTGCAAGTTATGTGGTGTAGGTATATTCACAGTGCTGTTAGGGAGGGAGTTCCTGGATTTTGACCCAATGACAGTGAAGGAACAGTGATAAAGTTCCAAGTCTGAATGACGCTAGCTAGGAGGGGAACATGCAGGTGGTGTTCCTATGCTTCTGCTGCTCTTGTCCTTCTAGGTGGTGGAGGCCAAGGGTTTGGAAGATGCTGTTGAAGGTGCCTTGATGAGTTGCTGCAGTGCATTTTGTAGATAGTACTCTGTCTTGAAAGTATTGCACCTGGATTTGGAAAGTAACCATCATGAGAAGAGAAATCTACTGGAAACCGAAATCTTTTGGGAATAAAAATGTGGAATTCTGCTCCATACAACTACATCCAGGAAGGTAACTAAACAATGCATCCACAACGTGGAATCACTGCATCAAGACCAGTCAAAGGAGAGTTGACTGTATATTCCTTTGATTGTTTATCTTCTTCACAAACTATAAAACATCTTTAAGACTATCCTCTTATTCTACCATCTGTACTAGTGTGCGTGTATATGTGTGTGTGTGTGTGTGTGTGGACCCAGGCAACGTGTTTGACGGTTGTTGCGATTTACCTAGTTTTATTTTAATTCAGGAAGTCGGGTCAATAAACTTATCTTGTTTTTTGTTTAAACTCAGAAAACCTGTCTGGCTAATTCCTCTAAGTTGAAAGTGTGCATAATGGGACTCCTGCAATGTTGACAAAGCACATTCTCGCTAAATTCACAAAAGATCCTGTTACAGTCAGACTTGGAGATAGTAGGGGAGTCATTTTTACCCCTTCTCATGTGGCCGTAACAACAGTAAATGAAGTCCAAAAGTAATTCTTTGGATGCGAAAGGGGCTGGACAAAAGCAAGTTGTCAGATTTTCTCATTTCTATGGCATGTCACAGTTTGGGCATCTCCTCTTAACTTTGGTGCATTTCTTTAACTATAAACTAATGCACTTCTGATAGCATTGTCATTATCGAGCAGTGTACCACATTGCGCAAATGGATAAAACAGTACAGGTGGAATTTTCCGTGCCAGCTGGCACCTGGCACATGATGGGCATGAGCAGACAATATGGCGGGAAGGCCGAATATGGCTTTCACTACATCGTTTAACCGGTTTGCAATCAGCCACTCCACCCCTCAGCGGTGAGCGATGTTTCCCACCACTCCACATCTGGAACTTCATTGTAATGCATCTGCATTTCATTATGAGCCCAGCTTGTCGGAATCATACCCTCACACTGCACCATCCAGGCACATCGGAGCGATTGCACGCCAACGTGTTTCACAACTGAGCAGAAGCAATTTGCACCTGGCGAGCTGCACTTCACCTGGGACTTTGAGGCTTGTTTGCCTCCCTGGCTTTGGGCAGCATTCGCTGGCATCAGTGCCAGGCTTCACAGGCAGCACCACGTCACTTTTAGGGGGGCTTATGGGCAGGTCTGTACTTATGGAGGTGGCCTTTCAATGGCTGCAGGGCTATGGCTTGCTTGGGGAAGGGGGAGAAGTGGCCTCAGGCAGGGTAAGAGGCTGTAGTACTAGTGCATTACTGGGAAAGGGGGGTATCCCAAGATGTATGTGGGGCCGCATGTTGATCTGTGCAAATGTCCTCAAGATGGTGAGGGCTGAGGAGGCAGTCTCCAGAGGAGATGAGGCCAGATGGAGATGTGAAAGTCTGAGTGTGAGCTTGGGTGGTGATGTCCCTTGAGCTGGCAGTGAATGAGATGCCAGTGAGTGTGTGATGGGCTTGTGAGTGTGTGAGTTTAGAGTGATGAGATGGTTGCCGTACCCTGGCAGCACGCATGAGATCATTCATCCTCTATCTGCATTGGATGGTGAACCTCTTCTGTGCAGCATTGGCACTGACCACCATGGCCACCACCTCCCAAGCCGGAGTAGTGACAGTGATGGGCCTCCTGCGTCCAGAGTGAGGGTAGAGGACATCGCGGAGGACTCCAACAGTGTCCAGAAGGTGTCCCAGGGATGTGTCACTGAATCGGGGCTCTGCAGTCTCTTTGCCTTTCGGGGCCATGTCTTCTGTGCAGCTGGTCCTGGGCTGGAAGAGCTGAGAGGTGTGCGCGTGGCTACATGTTAAATATAGTGCCTGGCATGAGGAAGCCGCGAGGTCACAGCCCGGCGGGTGAATTGGAGGCAGCCTGCCAGTGAGAGAGCTGGTTTCCCAAGTATGAGTGATTAATGAGGGGCAGGATTAGGATGATATGGTGCGAAAACCCACCATTGTGTGCAGTTGGTATAACGTCCTTTTTCTCACCTGCTAACCACACTTATTGCAAACCTAGGATGAATCTGCCCTACGGCCTAGAAATTCCACTAGTTGGTGTTATTCCTCTTAGTGCCATCCGCATGAAACTGACTGAACCAGATGACTCAAGCTTGAGGTTTGCCGAGTTTAAGTCAAGCTTTTGTGATCTCTGAGGCTGATCTACAAATCATTTTGTCCAAAGTCAGCCTCACCCACAAAATTTACCCCACCTGCAGATTGAAATAATGGGGGTGGCGAGTTTCTGTGGAGTGTGCCCATGTGTGATGGAGGAGTATCTGCAAGTTATGCTGACTTTCTTAGGCGCACAAACGTATTCAGTGGGCATTTATTTTACTGCAATTTTGGGGCTTTGCTGTGCACAAATTTGCCACCGTATCTGCTGACATAGCAACAGTGGCTGAACTGTCCAAAAAAAAAGTTTACGTTTTAAGGTATATTTGTTACTAAGAAACTGACTGGTGTACATCGATGACAATAGTAAATGGTTCCATATGGTCTTTATTAGTCATTTTCAGTGATTTAAAATCAGGTTAGTCACAGGTGAAAGACTAGACATTCTTATTAACAATGCTTATCTTTTATGGTAAATCCATTTTCAGCTGTATTAATAAAACTGCACCTGGTTACCACTCTTAAACACATCACTGAATGTCTCTTAATGCAAAGGCAAAAAAAAATGATTATTTATTTTGAGAGACTGATCTTTCACCTTAGTCTGGGCCCCACTGACTGATTGAAATCTGGGGCCAGAACCTAAACACCTCATAAACATTCTGATTCCACTGACAACATCAGACCCTCTCAGCAATGCAAATCACCCAAAATAATACCATTAATTTAGAATTGTTATCCGGCATCTTTACCAAACAAGATGTTGAAAGGGTAGAAAATGGTTATGGCCTAAAACAGATTAAATAATGAAGAGGAGAAAAATCTTTATATTGTTCAACCATTTGTGCTTCAGAGGCTGGAAGTGAGGTTAGTGAATTTCCCACCTCGCTGGTCAGATTCAGAATCACAGAATTGTTACAGTGTAGAAGGAGGTCATTCGGCCCATCATATCTGTACTGGCTCTCTGAACATTTTAACTTAGTGCCAATCTCCTGCCTTTTCCCCATAACCCTGCACATTGTTCCCATTTAAATAATCATTTAATGTCCTCTTGAATGCCTCAGTTGAACTTGCCTCCACCACACTTCCAGGCCGTGCATTCCTGACCCAAATTACTCGCTGTGTGAAAAAGTTTTTCTCACTTCGCATTTGCTTCTTTTGCAAAACACTTCAAAACTGCGCCTTCTGGCTCTCGATCTGTTTACGAGTGGGAACAGATCCTCCCTATCTACTCTGTCCAGACCCCTCATGAACACCAGCTGAACGCTCAGTGAATGAACACCCTTGCAGTTGACATGGTTGACGCTTATTGCCACAGATATCTGAGAACCTTATCAGTGCAGTCAATGGCACCCTGCACCTGTGGGCAAATCCCAGCGCTCTTGAATCCTGGCGTTCCTGACCCCAGGTGTGTGCCCTCGCGAAAATGGCCTCCGTGACCTCATGGATGCATTTGTGGGCGGAGGCTTGTGATATCCCACAGCGGTCACCTGTGGAGCCCTGAAAGGAGCCACAGGCATAGAAATTGAGCGCCCTGGTCACTTTCACCGCCACTGGCAGTAGATGCCCTCCATGACCCTGTGGCGCTATATGTGACTGACCAGTTCCCTGAACATATACAATCTTCGGCGACACTGGTTCTCCGTCATCAGCATGAATGACAAGCGCCACGCAGAGATCCTAGGTTAAGCTATTCGCTGACCAGCGATGGCTCACTGTGGCTCTTCAGTGGTGTACGCGAGAGACCCAGCTACTCCTTCTTCCTGAGGGTGCTGCTCCTCCCTCTGCCCATCCAGGTGCCTCCATCGCTCTCTTCTCCTTTGTCTCCAGTCTCTGTAAGTCACGAGGTACACCTATTTCACCAGGCTCTGTGCTCCTGATGTACTCCTCCTGCAGGATGAAAGCGAGAAATGCATTGGTTAATATGTGTGTACTAAGAACCCCTCCTGGTTAATTCTGAAGGCCCCTGAACGCTTGCCGGAGAGTGCTGGCCACCAATTGGGTGGCCAGAGGTTAGTGCGCTGCATGGCTGCCCGAAACCCCACCCACCTCTGCCCCACTCCACCTGACCGATTGGCAGCAGCTTTGCCCATTGGACTGCAGGCTGTGCTCTCAGCTCAGGCACAGGCATTCTCCTAACCCGCACTGCAAGGCTGCCCTGTTAGCTTCAACCATGGGGGAGACTGGTCCAAACCAGGATGATGACATTGCCATGGGCTGTGAACACCTCCAGCAGTGACTGCTCCATGGCCAGATTTAGCGAGGAGATTGTACAACGTGTGCAGTCGTCCAGCTGTTCTGCAGTCCAATAAAATGCTCATTAGTTTGCAGTCTGTGCCTGGGGGGGAGATCTCTGGTGCATTTGGTGGCATTTTTGGCTTCTGTGTTGCTTTAGTGGAGAGATAAGCCTGGGGCCCAAGTCCACACGTGTCAATGTGGCTGTGCTTGAACTGTCTCAGCTGCAGAGGAATGACCTCCTCCGTATACAAGGTTTCCCTGATGCGTGGCTGCTTCCCTCATCCACCCGCCCTGGGCATGTGCTTGTGCAGCCCTTGCCCACCCCCTCAACTCGCCCTAACTGCAGTGCCTGCAGCCCTGGCACCGCACTGTCAGCCAGCCAGGAAAATGTGATTTCCCTGTGCCCTCACCTGAATGAGCGGCGCCTCAACCTTGAGGTCCAACTGGCGACTCTCAAGCGCTGCTCGACATTACTGTGCACTCACCTCTGAGTTCCCCTTGAAGTGCAGCTCACCTTATAAATGCTGTTGCGAAACACGTCGGTGCGAGTGCTCTGACGATCCAGTGAGGGAGGGTGATTCTGGTGAGCTGAGCATATAATAACATGTCGATGTGTTACAATGGAGTTTTTGACATGTGGTGGCAGGAAACACGGCCGTCATTGAAGGGCGAAACGGACGATTGCAAATAGTTTCACGACATTGTGAAACCGATTTTTGGTCTTCTGTCTGCTCATGCCTACCATGATGCCCGATGCCAGCGGGCATGGAAAATTCCGCCCAATAATTTCTTCCCCAAGGCCTTGCATGTGATGTGGCAGCTCTGGGACCCCATTTTCACAAAGTGACAGATGTACATGAGACTCAAGTAAACCTACAGAAAACAAATAGTCAGGAAATTTGGAAATTGACAAGTCGCGACCACTTCTGTGCTGTAAATGCCATGTATTTTTGCTGGAACAAAAACAGAAAATGCTGGAAAAACTCAGCAGGCCTGACATCATCTGTGGAGAGAGAAAAAAACAAAGTTAATGTTTCGAGTCCGTATGACGCTTCTTCAGAGATGGACCTATTTTTGCTGGACCTGACTCTCAAGAATATCAAGATTTCAGGGGCTTTTTATCTTTTATTCACTGGGGGAGAGGTTGTCCACTCTGTAATGTAACCAGTGTTCCACAGACCCACAGACAGTTCAGTCTCGTTTTTCCATGGGTCTTCCTACCCTGCCCTCAGAACATCAGAACCTTCATCCTGTTAACCACACGGAAGAACAGATCCCTGTGCTCCTGACTAGGCCTCCATCAGGCTTGTAGGAAACACAAATCCACAGAAATATGCACACACAATGGCATAATGCAGGGAGGTGAGGGTGGATTCACTCTCCTTTAAGATAAAATGGGTTATTACATGTCTGGCAATGACCGCTAGACAGCAGCGAAATAATCAGGGACAAATTGCTCTGTCTTCCCATTCTTGGCAATGTTAGACGATGCAATAACCATCCAAATGCCTATTTGGTGAAAGAAAAATATTTACAAAGAAACAAGAAAGACATTTATCATTAATATTTATTGCTGCTGTGGGCAGAAAATATAAATCTGCACTCTCAGTGTATGTGGCAAAGATAGAAACTGCAACAATAAATTGCTTAGGGATCTGTTGGGCTGAGTGATGAGTTTCTGTCCTGTAAACACTAACTCTGGTGGATCTAATTCTTAAGTATATCAAGATTTCAGAGGCTTTTTATCTTCCACTGATTGTGGGAGAGTATCTTGCCCAAAGTGTGGTGGCGCTTATTAACGTAACCAATGTTCCACAAACCACAGTTCGGTCTGACTTATCCACAGGTCTCCTGATCCCCTGTCAGAAAAATAACTCCTTCATCCTGTTAAGCAGGTGGATGAACAGGTTTGTGTGTCCCTGATGGAACCAGTTTGGACTGTATTGCGATTAAAAACCTAATGAGGGGATTGATTAAGACACGTTCTTGATTGTAATTTAGACATCACCCTCAGACAACATTCAATAAAAAGGAGTACATTCAGGGTGACATGAGCTGGAACAAAAACAGAATTACCTGGAAAAACTCAGCAATTCTGGCAGCATCGGCGGAGAAGAAAAGAGTTGACGTTTTGAGTCCTCAGCAGAACTCACACAAGCCACAAGACCCTTCTGTTGAAGGGTCATGAGGACTCGAAACGTCAACTCTTTTCTTCTCCGCCGATGCTGCCAGACCTGCTGAGTTTTTCCAGGTAATTCTGTTTTTGTTTTGGATTTCCAGCATCCTCAGTTTTTTGTTTTGACCTGAGTTGGCTTTGATTAGGTAGTATTTACTTTTCTCCCTCTCTGTTTCTGCCTATTGTTTGTGCGGTGTTACTGACATGTTTGTGGTGTTTCTCTGTGAGAGGTAGGATATTTGGATGACACTGCTTTATAACTGCCTGGTCTGAAGGCCCAGTTTGCAGCTGACATGAAGTTAGGCACACCAAACGCTCAGAGGGTGGGCAGTCAATGTTATGTCTCAAAGAAGGTGACTCTTCACTCTTAATAAGATTGATTTTTTTTCCCTGACAAGCGTTTTCTATGTACCATGTTGCATTTTAAAAACATTTTTTCCCAGGATTTGGGCATTACTGGCTAGGCCTGCATTTTCTGCCCATCCCCAATTGTCCTTCAGAAGGTGGTGGTGAGCCGCCTTCTCGACCTGTTGCCATGTGGTGTAGGCATACCCACAATGCCGTTAGGAAGGGATCGATTTTGACCCAGCATCAATGAAGGAACGGTGATGTAGTTCCAGGTCAGGATGGTGTGTGGTTTGGAGGGGAATTTGCAGGGGGTGGTGTTCCCATGCACCTTCTGCCCTGTCCTTTAAAATACAAGCAAAAGGTTTATTAATACAATAACATTTCTGGACAAATTGCTCTGTCTCGCCACTACTCTACTGACCAGAATTCTCGCCACTCTACTGTACCAATCAGAATTCTCTATTAACCAGGATTCTGGGGTCAGATCCGTTTTTGGCTGGTGATGTCAAACACTGGTAATAGTTATTGTCGGCCTGTCCTCGCCCAGTCTCAGCCTCCTGCTGCTGTACAGCACCATCCTCCCTTGTGTCGCTCCCTCAAAATGCACACTCCCACACCTCTTGAGGTCTCAACAGCCATGTGATCATTCTGGAGTTTTCTCACTGGGTGAAAATGCGGAACTTACCCTACATCTCAGTTACCCAGCATATTTGCTGAATCTGCACCTCCCTCATTCCTGGAGCTTGCAGATTTTGCTGCATAGCGAATTCACTGGCACTTTAACATACTCTCTCAAGCTTTCAAAACAAAAACAGAATTACCTGGAAAAACTCAGCAGGTCTGGCAGCATCGGCGGAGAAGAAAAGAGTTGACGTTTCGAGTCCTCATGACCCTTCGACAGAACTTGTGTCGAAGGGTCATGAGGACTCGAAACGTCAACTCTTTTCTTCTCCGCCGATGCTGCCAGACCTGCTGAGTTTTTCCAGGTAATTCTGTTTTTGTTTTGGATTTCCAGCATCCGCAGTTTTTTTGTTTTTATCTCTCAAGCTTTCGATTGACAATAAGTACATGCTGGGCTCAACTGATATGAGTCACTGTCAAAGGCATCCTATAGGGGGCACTGTTGTAGCTTTATTGAGGCCAACAGTGAATTTTTCATCGGCTGTTGGTTTTCTTACAACATTTTTAACATTGGCGTTTTAGCCACTATGGTGGATCAGGTTTTGTAGAAAACCCTGTTCTCCTCACCAAAATAATGGTGCGGTTTGATGAAAAATAAAATTCATGCCCCCCTACACGGAAGGGCATAGTTAATTGTGAATGTGTTGGGCTAATGATCTCAGTGCTGCAAAGACCAAGTAATTCTGGTGGATCTAATTCTAAAGTATATCAAGGTTTCAAGGGCTTATTCTTTTATCTTCCAATAATTGAGAGAAGCTTATTGCCCACCGTGTGGTGGCAATCAATAAAGTAACCGTTCCATAAAGCCAGAAACTGTTCACTCTCACTTTTCCACAGGTCTCCTGCTCTGCCTTCAGAACAATAATCGCAGCCTCCTGTTCAGCATGTGGAAGGACAGGTCTCCGTGTTCCTGACTAGGCCTCCTACAGGCGTGTAGGAAAGCAGGCACCCCAGAAAGAGGTACACAACAGAACAATGACGGTGGCTCCACTGACCCATAGGGAAGCTGGATAAAATAGACTTTTCCATGTCCGGCAATGACAGCTAAACAGAAGAGAATGGTCAAATGGTTCACCACTCCGAGGAACACCTGACAATTTAATAATCACCCAAATGGTTATTTTGCGAAAGGAAAACATTTACAAAGAAACAAGAAAGACATTTATTACTAGTGTGAAGACAAGTACAGAATATATAAATCTGAGCTTTCAGTGCATGTGCAAAAATAAAAACAACAATACCTTGTACTTATATAACATTTTTAATGTGGTAAAGCATCGCAACGTGTTCCATAGGAGCATTATCAATCAAAGTTTGACACTGAGACAGCATAATCAAAGATTAACTAGCGGAGATTACTAAAAACTTGGTCAAAGAGGTAGACTTTAAGGAGTGCCTTAAAGACAGAAAAAAAGTAAGAGAAGCAGAGAAGTCTAAGGACGGAATTCCAGAGTGTAAGGCCTTAGCAGCTAAAGGCAAGGCTGCTAATGTTAGAGCGATGAAGGTCAGGGATGTACAAGAGGCAAGAATTGGAAAAGTGGATAGCTTGGAGAACTGTAGGGCTGGAGGAGATTACAAAGTTACAAATAGGAAAAGACCAGAAGCTACATCATGTTTGTCCCATTTTTTCATGGCGAAACCCAACACCATGACTACCCCTGGTGCTCCACAGCAACTCCTGTACCCGACCAGCAGTAACCTCCTGGGGGACAACACAAAAAAACTATCAAATTTCCTAATGGGAAAAGAATACAAAATTTCTGTCTGATCCCCAAAGGCAATCAACTAAGTTTGTAAAAGCAACAGTGAAGTAGAGACAAATTGGCCAAATACCTCACTTTCTATTCCTCGATGTTAGAAAATTGTCCAGCTCCATTTTGAATGCTTACAGAATGCATTGCATGAATCTGACAACTTGTTCCAAAGGTAAATGACTCTGCATAAAAAGAAAACCTCATGAAATGTAACCCTCTGTGCTTGTGCAATGCTTCTGCATGTCCCTTGGGTTCTCGCTAACCAACCTAGCTCAAAACATATAAAGCCAGACCTCTTAACTGAGAGCCTTTAAGGAAAATATAAATCTAATATCTCTTCTGTGAACTTTCTCTCCAGGACCTTGATATCACCCAAAGTAAGGGCCCAAAACTGGACACAGTGGACGAGATTTTGCACACTGCGCGCCACCGGAATCTTTCGGTCCGGCCACATGTCAATAGCTGGGGCACCGCCTCTCACCCGCAATGGGGCCAGAAAATCCCCGCCAGTAGGTGAGATTTTAACTCATTCAAGTTTGCACAGAGTTAAAATCGGGCCCAGCATTCTAGGTGAAGGAGAATTAAAGCTCTTCTATAAGGACAGTAGAATGTGAACAAAATACACAAGTTAAGTGCTGCAAATACAGGAAATCTGAAATGAAAACAGAAGCAGTTGGAAGTGCTCCAGTCACGAGGCAGCAGCTGTAGAGAAAGGGAGTTAATGGCTGGGATTTTGCTGTCCTGTCACGGGCCAGACTCCTGCAGATGAGGTGGGTACCCCAGCCAGACGTCCACTGACTTGCGGCGGGACCAGAAGATCCCAGCAGCGGGTCAGGGAGAGGAAAGTCCCACCCAATGTTTCAAGTGCATTTCATCAGAGCAGCATAATGTTTTTTGTTTTGAACTGGAATGACCCAGCAATACATCCGAATATTCTGTTTACCTTTTCTATCTCCTCTCAGCACAACTCATGTGCGTTAACACCCAGGTCTTTCTTGCTTCTGCTCAATAACATTAAGTTCACAACCATGTATGGCACACATGCTTGTAATTAGCATTGTCCATGTGCATTGCACTACATTGATCTTTCTAAATTATATCTAATCAGCATTTTTTTTATTTATCTTGCCTTTTTTTGATTCCATTCAATCTTCTTGATGTTCTGCTCTCTGAACCTTGCCCTGTGCACCCTGCTATCTTAATTTTTTTTCATAGGCGTGTTGCATTAAACACTAGTTGCCACCTGTTGTTGATTTTCTGATTTAAGAACAGTGAAGCGATTAATAAAACAAGGGCAGCTCTAATACTGCACTGACCAGTGAGGAGTGTGGCCCAAGATATCCATTTTATACAGCTGCTGCCCCGTTGTGAGTGGAGAGGAGCTCAAGCTGTGTGAGAGTCTGTTGCAGTTGGCAATATGTGAACCCAGTCTGTAACAACTCTATCAGTGCTTACGTTACTCCGAAAACAAGATACTTCTTCCTTTCATGTCACTGGTCTTATGCCACTATAGCAAGGACTGCAACCCCTTAGCTTCCAGACCAGCAGGTAACTGTGGCTAACTTCCATGAAGGCCTAGTAAGTAAAGCGTTTGGCTATCTTCAGACTGAGCTCTGGCCTGTTTTACATTAGCTGAACTCAGCTGAAGCTTTTTCTTTCTGAGCTCCTGATTAGTATGCAACGACTTACTGTGCATGTGTGGAGATTGGGTAAAGACAAGATCGAGCCTAGGCTGTACTACCACACACAGTAAAACCAGTACCCTCATTGTCAGTTCCTAAAGAATGGCCAATGGATGAAGTTTCAAAACGCTGGTGCCCTGTGTGAAACTGTGTTCCCAGGATTGAATCAGAGGCTTAGCAACAAAGGGGAATGAAATTGGATTTTTTTTTTAAAAAAGCTATGGTGAAGAAATACTAAACCCGGAGCAGATGCAATCTGAAAATTCTCCCTGCAGCAGAGTCTGCTAGAGAACCTCCCTTCCCATCAGACTTACTGCACTGGAAAGTTTTAATAAATTTGCCTCAATTTGTTTTTTTTAAATCTGCCATTTATAAAGTTTGTGTGCAAAACCGTTGACCCATAGGAGCTCTCCGAAATAGCAACCTTTCCAAGGCCTCCCACACATCCTGTGACAAACAGCACAACCCAAATAACCTACGTCACGCCAGAACCCTACCAACAGCCATCTGATTGGCCTCCCTTGCAGCCAACAGCCAGGCACTTCTTTTCTTTCCCTCTTCAATAGAACAAAGGAAAGTACACGGTTGAGCTCAGTGAAGGTCAGGAATTTGGTAATAGATCCTTCTGTTTATGCAAAATACTTCAAATGACAGAAGCAACTGTTGCATCTCCTGCTGAAAGGAGCAGTCCTTGATGTTTTTTTAATCAGAATCCAGCCACTTTCATCCAAAATTACACACTGTAACCCATTCAGTCCTCCAGCTGCCTTTCCTGTCTGCCACATATGAATTCCATCTTCACAAAACATCAGCTGAAAAGTCACCCAGTAGATATTCTCTTCTTTTCATCTAAATCACAAGAAGCTATAACACACAAAATGCTCCAGACAAAAAAACTGAAGATATGGCCTACATTTTGCCTAGCCAATGTAAAAATTGCATATTTAACTACCTGAATATATCGATTCAGGCTCATCTGTTGCGATTTATTTTAGTCACGTACAACCAAGAGCTTAAGCAACCCATAATTCTTAAAGAAGAATCTATACCCTTAAGAAAACCACAAAAAAAGTAGTAATTGTCCCATTCTACCTGCTCGGTAACAGAGTACAAAATGTTGTTGTTTTACTTTGTAAATGTTTAATTCTTCAGCCTCAGGCTTCCCCTGATGAGAAAATTGAGAGAGTCATTAGAATGGGTGTGCCTGCCATTGAAGTGATCTGCACACCATAATTAAACACCAAAGACATAGGGCCATTTAAGTTCTTGGGATAGTGGCTTTGGGCCATCAAGAAGGAACCAAAGTTGGTGAATTGTGAAGATTTTGTTTTTAAATATCCTCCAGTTATTTTCCTCAGAGAAAAAAAAAAGCATTTCTGAAATTCAGGACAGATTTGAGTTGCAGATTTTTGGATTTTTGAATTGGCTTTAACTTAATTGCTACCGATAACCTGTTCAAACCAAATGGGTCAGCATCCAGGCTTTAAAATGATCAAATAACTGCAGGTTCTTTCATGCCAGTTGGAACCCATTTGTCTACTTATTGACTGATTGTTTAACTGAGGGCATCAGAGCTCAGGCTGATCCTCGTTATAACAGAATCAATTGCTTTCCATCTATGGGTTTTCTGTAATGGCTACAGGGCTGGTTGCTGTCTGATTCCTTTGTGGGAGCTGAGCTTTTCTGCTCCTGTTATTAGTGAGTTTTTGGAATCCTTGCTGTCTTCAGACCTCACTAAAAATGGTCTTTGTTTTCTTTTTGTTCTCACCAAGGGGTGAGGGAATTGGACACTTCCCAGGCATCCCAGTTGTCCCAAGATTATTGGTGCCACGTAGCAATGTTCTCTCATGTGTCCCATCACCATGGCCAGAATTTTCGGCTTGGTGAGCAGGGGTGGGGCCAGCTCAGCGATGTGTAAAATGACGCACGGTGACAACAAGCGTGTGTCCCGATGTCACCGCGCCTCATTCAGATCTTGAGTTCGGCAGGCGCGCACCAGAGTCAGCTGTGCCCCCGCCAAACTGTCAAAGGCCTGTTAAGGCCATTTAAACACCAATTGAGTTAATTACCTGAGCTGCCCGTCCAACCTTAAGGCTGGGGGGCAGGTGAAGAGCCCAGGCGGCCTTCTCATTTATCATGAAACCTCATCCACGGGTGGGGTGAGGTTTCATGAAAGTTTTTAAACTTTAATAAAAATTTTCAATAAAATTCATTGTCATCTCCCAGCTCATGTGACACTGTCACATGAGGGGACAGGTCTTAAATTTTTTTTTATTTATTTAAATTTTTAAATATAAAATTGACCCCCCCGAGGCAGCTCTGTGCCTCAGGGAGATTTCTGCACTCGTTCACGTGCAGGCCCTGACTCAGCCTCCTCCCCACCCCCCGACCCGCACAGGGAGGGCTCAGCGCTTCCAAGTGTGCATCACGCTGGGTGGGCCTTAATTGGCCCTCCCACATAAAATAGCGGCGCGCAGTCAATTGCAGGCGGCGATCGGCTATGCGCCCGCCCACACCTGTCCAACCCCCCCACCAACCCCCTCCCCACGACAGGGAGAATATTCTCCCCCATATTTTAGCCTCAACCTCAGAAGAGCATATACCTATTCTTCCAGTGCACCAGTTTTCCATTTCCCACACCCACCACACTGTAACCTCCTTTCCGAGGTATTAGGAATTGTCAGCAAATTAGGGACTAGCTTTGTGCCACAGAAATTTAATTATAAGACTGAACTAAATGGTAGCACTCATGCCTCTGACTCAGAAAGTTGTGGGGTTCCACTCCAGAGATTTGAGCACAAAAGTCTGGCTGGCATTGTAGTGCTGTACTGAAGCAGTGCCGCACTGTCAGAGGCATTGTCTTTCAGATGAGACGTTAAGCTAAGGCCCCATCTGCTTTCTCAGGTGGATTTAAAAGATCCTGCGGCACAATTTCAAAAGTCAGGGTGTTATCACTGGTGACCTGCCCAATATTTATCCCTCAGTCAACATTGCAAAAACAAATTATCTGGTCATTATCACATTCCTGTTGTGGGAACTTGCTGTGCACAAATTGGTTGCCACATTTCTTACATCACAATGACCCACTTCAAAATGTATTTCCTTGGCTGAAAAGTGCTTTGAGGTGTCCTGAGGTGGCAAAGGGGGCTATAGAATTGAAAGTCTTTCTTTCTTTGAATTAAAACTACCAAAATGCACTTCAAATAAGATCCTCAAAGTCAATGGGAGCTTCCATTTTGGGTTGGATTTGAACCCCAATCATCAAGTTGGAAGATCCATATCTCACCCATGACAAAATTATGCTCCTATTTCTACTTGTATATTAAAAGCACTATTATGTTTTGCTCATGTAAGTAACTTTGTGTTTTAAATGCACAATTTTAAGTTCAAATCACTCTCATAAGATGAAAAGATCAATTGGTTATTCAATATTTAAAAATAAAGTGACTAGAACGAGGTCAGGGCTGGTCATCATGCTCAATAATCTCACTGACAGTCGGTTGTGAAATTTGGCACTAACAGTCTTGGCTGCTGTTTATCTCTGCTCCAGAAATGATCGTTGCATTGCTCAATCTGTTAACTGACAGTTCAACATTAAATAAGATCTCCACTGTAACCCCTTCACTGCCAGGAAAGGAACAGGCCATCATTTCTGAAGTGGACCATTATTAATTATG
The DNA here is from genome assembly GCF_017639515.1 of Carcharodon carcharias. Taxonomy (NCBI): domain Eukaryota; kingdom Metazoa; phylum Chordata; class Chondrichthyes; order Lamniformes; family Lamnidae; genus Carcharodon; species Carcharodon carcharias. The sequence goes on along the minus strand of NC_054475.1, from coordinate 1,460,662 downwards.
AAGAGAGTCAACGATCAATTTAAACCCAAAGCTCAATAATTATATTGCAGCCAATTCTACAAAGATCGGGGAATGAAGTAAAATCAGCAATCAAAGGTTGCAGCTGGTCAGCTACAAGAGGGCAGATGGCTCTTTTGTGCTAGGGACTTTAATAATCACCTGGCAAAGCTCCTAGATTTCTCACCTTTATGGAGCTTAACCTGCAATGAGGAAATAAGAAATTTACAAATGGATCTGGGCAGGTTAGGTGAATCGGCCAAAATTTGGCAGATGGAGTTTAACGTGGATAAGTGTGAGGTTATCCATTTTGGTCGGAAGAATAAAAAGGCGACTTATTATTTAAATGGAGAGAAACTTCAGAATACTTCAGTGAAGAGGGATCTGGGTGTCCTCGTGCATGAATCGCTGAAAGCTAGTCTGCAGGTACAGCAGGTCATAAGGAAGGCAAATGGAATTTTGGCATTTATTGCTAAAGGAATAGAGTATAAAAATAGGGAAGTGTTGTTGCAACTGTACAAGGCATTGGTGAGACTGTACCTGGAGTACTGTGCACAGTTTTGGTCCCCTTACTTGAGGAAGGATATAGTTGCACTGGAGGCGGTTCAGAAGAAGTTCACTAGATTGATTCCAGAGACGCGGGGCTTGTCTTATGAGGAGAGATTGAGCAGTTTAGATCTATACTCAATAGAGTTTAGAAGGATGAGAGGAGATCTAATTGAGGTGTATAAGATGCTCAAGGGGATAGACAAAGTAGACGTGGAGCAGATGTTTCCCCTTCTGGGGCATTCTAGAACGAGAGTCCATAGTTTTAGGCTAAGAGGTGGTAGATTTAAATCAGAGATGAGGAGGAATTACTTTTCTCAAAGGGTCGTGAATCTGTGGAATTCACTACCTCAGAGTGTAGTGGATGCTGGGACGCTGAATAAATTTAAGGAGGAGATAAACAGATTTTTAATTAGTAATGGGTTGAAAGGTTATGGGGAGAGGGCGGGAAATTGGAGTTGAGGCCGAAATGAGATCAGCCATGATCGTTTTGAATGGCGGGGCAGGCTCGAGGCGCTGAATTGCCTACTCCTGCTCCTAGTTCTGATGTTCTTTCATTCCAGTGGAAGGGGAATCAGACAGACTCCTGGGCAATGCATTCTTTACCCTCCCATTTGTTGTCGCCAAACACAAAGGAGCTTATGGAGAGGTCTTAAGACATTCGTATATTTACTACTTGGCATGACAGAGAAGCAACATCTGGGGACCCCAGTTCCTGCATTAGAAAAGCACCTTGGCACCTTTTACAAAATTTAGGGTGCTCTATAAATGGAAGTTGCCATTGCTGTTGCTAAAACCAGCAGAGTTGTAGGCTCACAAATACACAAAGAATAAAGGTTATTAGTATAACCTGAAATACAGAAACACCAAATGTAATAATACCATTATGGCCATGAGTTAACATTTGGCCAATCGATCTTGCTAACCACTTGCTCGCAGACAGGGGAGAGAATTGACAGAAATTTCGAGTCACAGCCCCTCTAACTTGATGCCAGTTAGTTGGTCCAAACGGGCATCCCACTGTGGTTCGCTGGCTTGAGTCATCGGCCAGCATGCCAGAAAGTGTGTAAAACCTGGCCGGTGGAAGGAGTTCACAATGTGGGCTGGGCAATTCAATCAGGGAAGCAACAGATTATTTTTGTGGAGCTCACATCAGCATTCCTAGCCCCAGGAGAATAACTCCGAGTGTACTTTTTGCTGGGCCTTTACTCTTCAATCGCCTGTGGAAATGATGGGAGTGCACATTCCACAGGACGAGCATTTTCAAGCTAAAGTGACAACTGAAGAGCTAGGACCTTGTGTCACATATTGAAAAGGGCCACCAGAAACAGGCAGGGGCTATGGATGACCATATGCAGGCCTCTTTCTAATTGGCTTCGGCTGCATCATCGGGATTAATTGGTCAGTAAGTCAACCAGCCCCATTTTGCGGCCCTAATTGACTCCAGGAATATTTGCTTTAAGACACCACACCACAATGTAACAAGCAGTTTCTTCAGAAATAAAACACCCTCGCCTAGATCTTTAAAGCAAAATCCTCAGTCTATTGTTAAATTGGTGACCATGAATCTTTTGCATCATGATACCTATCGTCCCTGGATACCATTCACTCCACTGCACTTTGTTCTTTCTGACTAACATCTGTCAGATGAGCAGCTGAACACCAGAGTGCCGGCTGTCTTGAGCCTAGCACAGCTCTGTTATCTGCTTTTTGTTCCACCTCATTTAACGTTCCCTCGGTCACTGTTGTATTAATCATCCCTCCACTTCACTCCACTCCAGCACCACCACCCCCTCCACCCCCACCCCCTGCAACTTTCTTTCTGAATTCTTTGTGAATTAATATCAATGGTGATAACCTTATCCCCTAAGCAGCCTTCCCTTCAGTGGGAGACACTCTGACCTCTGCTTGTGAAATTGGAATGTTAAGATTTTCAAATAAATGTTGTCTCACCTTACTTTCCTGTGATGATCATAGCAGCAGGAGAGGTTTTCAAAGCTGACCATGTATTTAGTAAATGTTGGTTTCCCCACACAAGAGGAGTGAATTTTTTCATATGGTGTTAATAGTATCTTTCTGAAAGACTGCGATGATGTTTTATGAGGGAGCTTTCACCAAAGTTAATCTCATATTGTGTTATGACCTGCCCCCAGGTGAGGTTCCCCAAAGTTGTTGATCCAGGCGAGAATCCCTCAATTTGTCACCATCTGGCTGGGACACCCCCAGATTGCCTTGACCCTGGGTGAGCAGGGATGAACTGGCTCGCTGTCTTTATTCAGCACCACCCCCATCCCCCCACCGTTGGTCACAACAAGATTTAATCTAAAATAGATCCCTTTCGCAGATACCCTTTCCCTAGACCTAATCGTTCTGGCTTGGAAGGAACAAATTGGATCAGACTTTCTTGAGTTAAAGGTAAGAGTAAGTTAATTAACTACTAAAGGCAGAAAGGATAAAACACGTGTATATATGGTCACCCAGGTTAAAAGTAAGAATTCTGGTTGAAGTAAGCGAATATATATACATATAGATATACGGAACTGTCCATGACTCGTGGTGGGTAGGTGATTGAGCATTGTGGCCATTGAGATTCGAGATTCCAGTAGAATTGACTTTGGTAGGCAAATGGTCAGTTTTGAGGTTCCAGTAGTGTTGACTTCGGTAGACGAATAGTCGGTTTTGAGGTTTCAGTAGTGTTGACCTCGGTAGACAAATAGTCAGTTTCGAGGTTCCAGCAGAGTTGGTTTCAGTAGAGATGGAGGGAAATAGGAATACCTGCAAAATGGCGATTTGCATGAGTACTGTGTGTGGCTGTTACTTCTGAGTCAATCTTCCAGCACTTGCTTTCTCAGAACACCCACCAGACAGACAGACCCTGGAGCAGCTTTTCAGCTCTCTTTTAACCCCTCCTTTGTATATTCCAAGTGGGAAGTGAATTCACAAATCTGTCTGGGCACTGCTCACTGGATTTCTTGATGAGATGATGGTTATCTCCCATTATGTCCCACTGTCTCTACCGGAGGGAGCAATTAGCTTCTGGATGTCTTTAGAAGTACCTTGTCTGGCAACAGGGTGAGGTTCCATTAGCACTTAGGGAGTAACCCTGCAGCATTCCAGCCAATGGCTTTGTGCATTTTTTAAAACCTCAGGTCTTATTTTTAAAGTCCAATATTTTCGGATGCAATCCGGTGTCTTTTCCTTCTTTATCATGACAATTGATAGGTCCTGCAGAACCACCAACTGGAAGCTATGGAAAACTCCCCATCTCCATCCTCAGTACATTTTCCATTTTGTACTCAGCGCTTTTTCTAAAAAGTTAAACATGGCTTGGTACTCTCACCTCTGAGTCAATAGGTTATGGGTTCAAGTCCCACTCAAAGCCTTTAACGAGAGTTAAATTAAGGCCTCGTCTGCCCTCTTGAGGAGATGTAAAAAATCCTTAATTAGGCAGTATCGTGAAGATTTAGGGGAATTATTCCTGGTGTCCTGACCAAAATATAACTCTCAATCTATACCAGATTACCTGGTCATTATCACATTGCTGTTTGTGGGACCTTGCTGTGTGCAAATTGGCTGCCGTATTTTCTACATCACAACAGTGACTACACTTTAGAAGTGTTTAATTGGCTGTAAAGCATTCTGGAATGCCCTATGTTAATGATTGATAAATGCAAGTCTTCCTTTTTGTAATAGAATGGCCAGAAACAAGCAGGAATGTAATGATATGACCATGTCCATAAACTGCACCTCCACACCCTCTTTACAGCAGCATAGCAATGTGCCTTGTGAGACAAGTTACCATGGTGATCAGCCCTTTAAATTCAAGTTTTTCCTCTCTTTTACTTTATATTTTGTTTGGAGTGTGTACAAACAAGTTTTACTGGCAATCATCTGGCACAACTCAGGTCTGTGTCTGCTACAGCTGGGGCAAACTGCTAATTTGTCAGTTTTACCCCTCCCTTTTCAGAGTCAGAGATCCTCCGAAGTTGTGACGGTTAAAACTTTTCTTGCCCATGTTTCACAGTAATTTGTATGTGCCTGCACCGTGCCTGAAAGTTTTGACTCCTCACTGGGAGATGGTTTTACTGCAAGGTGTGGTTGACATCTGGTCCCTCACCCATGTGACCATTATTTGTCAGTCTAGGGTGTGAGTGTATTTTTTTCCAAAAATATGCTTAATTCGTAAAATTTCTAAAAATACATTTCATAACTGTTCAACATTATATAAACAGCAAAACAATTTCTATCAGCACAGAAAGTGACACCCTGAGGTACTTCACAATTACTGCTTATATTCATAATGTTAATTTAATGTCAAACATAGAGCCCAGGGGCCTTTTACATGGTTTCCAAAATCTCGCTCAGCCATGGCAGGTGGGCCTAAGACAGTGGCTTTACTCCTAAGACAGTTGCCCCAATCTTTAGTGTATCCCTCAGTACATAGCCCTGGACCTTGGAATGTGTCAGATTACAGCTTTTTGCACTGGAAGACCAACAAGTTTCAGGCTGACCAAAGAGCATCCATCTTTCTTTTTCCAAAAATATCCTTTATTCATAAAATTGGTAAAAGTATGTCATAAAACATTTCGAACATACGGACATATGAATTAGGAGCAGGAGTAGGTCACTTGGCCCCTTGAACCTGCTCTGCCATTCAATAAGATCATGGCTGATCTGATTGTGGCCTCAATTCCACATTTTGGTCTACCCCAATAATCTTTCACCCCCTTGTTTATCAAAAATCTATCTAGCTCTACCTTAAAAATATTCAAAGACTCTGCTTCCACTACCTTTTGAGGAAGAGAGTTCCAAAGATTCACCACCCCCTGAGAGAAAAAATTTCTCCTCATCCCTGTCTTAAATGAGCAACCCCTTATTTTTAAACCGTGGCCCCTGGTTCTAGATTCTCCCACAAAAGGAAACATTCTTTCCACATCCACCCTGTCAAGACCCTTAACGATCTTAAAGATTTCAATCAAGTTACCTCTTACCCTTCTAAGCTCCACTGGATACAAGCCTAACGTTTCCAATCTTTCCTCTGCCCATTACTTGAATTAGCCTAGTAAACCTTCACTGACCTGCTTCTAATGCATTTACATTCTTCCTTAAATAAGGAGACCAATACTGTACAGGGTATTATATATTATATAGATAGGTTCTTGATTGGTAAGGGGATCAAAGGTTACGGGGAGAAGGCAGGAGAATGGGGTTGAGAAACATATCAGCCATGATTGAATGGTGGAGCAGACTCGATGGGCCGAATGGCCTAATTTCTGCTCCTGTGTCTTATGGTCTTATGGTCTCATAGTACTCCAGCTATGGTCTCACTATGCAGTGGCCTGCACAACTGAAGCGTAACCTCCCTGCTTTTGTCATTAATTCCTTCACAATAAACAATAACACTATATTAGCTTTCCTGATTACTTGCTGTACATGCATACTAGCCTTTTGTTACTCATGCACTAGGACACCCAGATCCCTCTGAATCTCAGAGCTTTGCAACCTCTCTCCATTTAGATAATATGCTTCTTTTTTTATTCTTCCTGTTAAAATTGACAATTTCATATTTGGCCACATTATACTCCATTTGCCAGATTCAATATTACAGGATGTGCAATGAAATTCAATTTTTCTCCATTGAGGTGCCTCAATACAATTATAATACTTTTAGATGCTTACAATATACATTCCATGTCAGACATAGAGCCTGCGGACAAAACATTTCAAATTGAATATTACAGAAAGTGCAATAAAACTCAACTTTTCCCCATATAGCATGTTGCACTCTGAGGTCCCTCAATATAATTTTAATCTTCTTGATATTCACAATATACAATCCATGTCAGGCGTACAGCCGTAGGCTCTACACAGTTTCTAGCCCCTTGGAGTGTGATTACTGAAACATGACATTTCCCCATGGCACCTCTGTGGTGTCTGCCCCAAGCTTTAGTGTGTCCCTCCAATCCTGGATGACCAGACCTTCTTTCACCAAGTGCGTCAGCTCTTGGAGGATGGTATTTTAGCCAAAAATAAACCTGGCTCATTCAATCTGTGCACACACACACTCACACAAACTTTTGTGTCCAGGTAGCCATTGGGAGTGAGAAACTTGCCTTTTTTTCTGTCCCTAACCCACTGGAGCTGAGATACAAACAAAAATGCTGTAAATACTAAACAAGTCAGGCAGCATCTATGGAGAGAAAAACAAAGTTAACATTTCAGGTCTGCGACATTTTATCAGAACTGGGAAAAGTCAGAAATGTAATAGGTTTTGAGCAAGTGAAAGGGGGGAGGGTGGGAAGAAGAACAAAGGGATGGCCTGCGATAGGGTGGTGGGCAGGAGAGATTAAATGATGAAAGGCTTCATGGTGCAAGGCCAAAGGACAGGGTAATAGGATAAGTTAAAACAAAGTTGGAGATGTCAATGACAGAACTCTGAGTAGCTGCTAGGTGAAAGCAAAGTAAAGGAATTAAGAGAGAAATGAGAGAAAAACACAAAGAAAGCAGCAAAGAAATATGAAACAAAATGGGGCAGGGGTTATGATGTAAAATGGTTGAACCCAGCGTTGAGTCTAGAAGACCCAGTTGATAGATAAGACCTGCTCCTCAAGCTTGTATTGAACTTCATTGGAACACTACAACACGTCAAGAACAGAAAGGTGAAAGTGGGAATAAGGTGGAAAATTAAAATGACAGTGGTGTTAAGGTTCAAGCTGTGCTTGACAAACCAACTCAGCAAGCACTGGAGTCAAGTAACCTCCATATGGTTCACCTATACTCTCTGGATAAACTCACCAAATCCGATCATGCTGAAGCATCTTTTAAGTGAAGCTTCAATCTCTGTGAAGAATTACAGACTTTTTGAGTTTTTGCATGGTGTATTTAGCTGATTAAAGGGCAAAACTGAATGAAGGTGATGCATTGGCTTTGCAGCTTTCTAACTACAGTGCAGCACTCAGATGTAAAATTGTCACTGCTACCATTTGAGGTATCACCAGCATCTCCAGGGGCATTGGAGCAGCAATTGTAACTCAACCACCTCACCCGGGGACACTGGCAGAGCCCTGAGAATATCTTATGTATTTGAGGCGCAGGCTTTCCACAGCCATCAAGAACATGCAAGTTACAATTTACAAGGAAATGCAAGCGTGAAGTTATTAATTTGTTTCACAACATTGAGGCTTTTATCTCACCCTAATTTTGAAGCTGACTCCAATGACATATCAGGTTAGCACCAGGTATTTAGGCTTATTCTCTGAAGTGTCAATGTTTCAAGTAAGCAAAGAGTAGATCCTGAATTTTGAATATCAATCAGTTTGCAAGAAAGAAGTTGTTAGCTTTAGTCATCTACAGGCAGGACGTGTCATTCGTATGCCTGACAGCAAACACCCAAAGCAACTGCTCTGGAACTCAGCTGTGGCAGGTGGCTCCCAGGGCTCAGTGGAAACGTTTAAAGGACGTCCTCAAAGCATCCCTGAAGAGGTCCAACATCTGGCACTGGAAAGAGCACACAAACCTCCCAAAAACTCACCTACCCAATCCTTCAGGCACCATGGCAACACTGGATAAAAACAAAAAAACTGCAGATACTGGAAATCCAAAACAAAAACAGAATTACCTGGAAAAACTCAGCAGGTCTGGCAGCATCGGCGGAGAAGAAAAGAGTTGACGTTTTGAGTCCTCATGACCCTTCGACAGAACTAGTCAGACCTGTTGAGTTTTTCCGGGTAATTCTGTTTTTGTTATGGCAACACTGGACCCAGGTTCGCCGCTCTACATCATGGCTGCCGACCAGCACTGCCACCTCCTCCCAGTCTCTTTTTGTTGGATGGCGTAGCCTCCTCCTTCCATCCCTGGGGACAAGGGTGTCCCCCTTGGCAGCCACCTCCTCCAGGAGGACCGCAAGGCACTGATGGGAAAAACGGGGAGCTGAGTGAACACCCGACCTGTCCTCCCACCTGGTGTCTGGAATCGCATCTGAATTCATCGTTTTTAATCTCCTCCTGCTGACAACACCAAAGATGGCAGCCTTCCAGGGCCTGACAGTGCCGGCCGCTGGATCGCCATTGGACCCTGTGGCTTACAGGCCCCGCCCTCACTCGCCCCTTCCCAGCCACTGGGGAGCCACCGATCATGCTCGGCGTTAATTGGCCCGCCAGCGTGAAATCGTGGTTGGGGGCCAATCACAGATGCCGGGCCATTTCCCGGCCACTCCCAGGCCTGCCAACCACACCCACCCACCAAGATTCAAATTCTAGCCAAACGTTCATCCTATCCTCCTAATATTGGTGGATTTAAGCCCATTTTGCCCAGTGAGGGTGGAGTGTAGGACGGGTTAAGATTCGGTCAAGTTGACTGTTCTCAGAGGTACCAGGCTCCCTGGCACCAGACTCCTGCTCCCTTCCTCCAGCTGGGCAGTGGATCCAGCTGGCCGGATATTGGGCAGGTCTCCAAAAATTCTTACATTAATACTGGCAGGAGCCTCATGTTCCCAGACTCACCCAATTTGGGGTTCAGGGGCACTGTTTCTACCACCCCTGTTTTTAAATCGGGTCCACTGACTCCAATTGTTCACCAGACCCTCATCCCAATTGACCGTTATTCAGATGTCTTAACAATGAATCTTACAAGTTATTCAACTGCAATGGCCAATCATAGCTGAGCACAATTTTATGCTCAGCTGATGTGCAGATACACACATCCAAAAGGGTACAGAGGATAGCAATCAAGAGCAGGGACCCAATTTGATTTTCCCTTCTCTAAGCCGCAGGTGTTCAGACCAGCTGTAACAACCTTATCTTTACCCAGCCTGAAATGAGTTAGTTCAGTACAGACTGGAGATTGGACCTTGACATCGCCCTGTTTGCTGCTCCTGTGTTCTTCAAGATTAAGAAAGGCTGTGATAAGATAATAGTGATTAATTGATTGTTTCTGCTAGTCAGTGACATAGCAACACATTTTAAATTCAATCTCAAAAGGAATTAAAGGGGAAGTCAGAAAAAATAGCTTTGTGCAGATTACGGTTAGAATGTGAAAGAAAAACTTGCATTTATATAGCACCTTTCAGGACCATCAGACACCCCACAGTGCTTTGCAGCCAACAAAGTATTTTTGAAGAGTATTCACTGTTGTAAAGTAGGAAACATAGCAGGTAATTTGACACCACAAGCTCCCACAAACAAGAATGTGATTATGACCAGATAATCCATGTTTGTGATGTTGACTAATTGGCCAGAACAAGGGGTTAATTCCCCTTGTCTTCTTCCAAACGTTGCCATGGAATCTTTTATGTCCACCTGAGAGAGCAGACAGGGCTTCTGCTTAACTTCTTATCCAAAAGATAGCACCTTTGACAGCAGCGCTCCCTCAGCATTGCCCTGTCAGCCTCGATTTCGTGCTGAAGTCCTTGAGTTGGACTTGAATCTATAACTTTCTAACTCAGAGGCAAGAGTGTTAAACACTGAGCCACAGCTTGCACATTCTGATGAAAAATCATTGACTTGAGATAACTCAGTTTCTCTCTGCTTAGATGCTACCAGATCGAATCAGCAGTACCAACATTTTCTCTTTTTATTTCAGATTTCCAGCATTCGCAGTATTTTGCTTTTCTACCTGGAAGATCTGCTTAAATTGACAGGAGGTTTTCTCATGCATTTGTTCATTTATCAACTTAGTCAGTACACCTGCGACTTTTACAGAGCACAGAATGCTTGTTCATAGATAACAGGTGAGGTGTTGAGTCGATAAACATTAGAAGCTGAATTAAATGCAGAGGCATGGAGGAAGAGAGCAGGGAAGTGGAGTTAGATTTAGATCACTTTGGCAAAGCGTCAGAACGGATATGAAGAGTACATGGCCTTCTGCTGTGTTATCTTCTAATGGTTCAATGGAAACTACTGAATCCTCATTAAAATCTGGATGTATGCTTTGGAAACTTGGAGAATCAACAACAGGCATCTCCAAGCACTGGAGAAGTACCAGCAGAAGTGCCTTCGCAAAATCCTCCAAACCCAGTAGCAACAGGCAGTCCAAAGCGCTGACCTCTCCCAAGCCAACTTTCACAGCGTGAAGACACTACTCATTCAATACCAACTCCGCTGCATGGGCAGGACATGACGTTCATATACCTGACAACAGACTCCTGAAGCAACCCCTACTTGGAAATTGGTCACAGTAAAAGATTCCCAGGAGGACAAAGGCTGGGATATCCTCAAAGTATCCCTGAAGAGGTCAAACATGCCTGCTGACTCATGGAGTCCCTGGCTTGTGACTGACCAAAATGGAGAAGGCTCATTTGGAAAGGCACCGAACACATCGAGAGACTTCACAGAGGTGAAGACAAGGCATCAAAGAGCGCACAAATCTCCAAATACCTCAATTACCCAACCTTTCAAGCAGCAACTGCCCCACATGTGGCAGAGTCTGCAGGTCATGCATTGGACTCATCAGCCACCCCAGAACGTATCGAACCAGCGTGGATGCAAGCTGTCCTTGATCCCGAAGCACCACCAAAGAAGGAGAAACCCCGGATACTTTCAAGTAAAGAGGAGTGAAATGGTGCCCTTGATTGTATATTCTTGTTGCTAAAGTGTTAATGTTTTGTTGCTGTAAAAACAATGCATTCTTCCGCAAACTGCATGGGGTGTTTTACTGTTTATATTATTGCAGCAGAATCTTGGAGAAAAAACGCTGTCAAATGCTTTGGTAAGTGTACTGAAAATATCACCATATCCATACAAATCCTTTGAAATATTTAAGGCAAAACAAAAGAGTGAATGAAACAGAAAAATGTGATTAAATCCTGAAGGTGTATGCATGAGAGTTCACATATAATGTTGTGTCACTAGGGTGAAAGTGGAACAAACTGAAATAAATGTGCTACCAAAAGTTGGATTGTTGAAAGTTATTGTGTCCGACAGAGATTATTTGATTCCGTGTGGGATAGTCGCACTTTAAAATAGCCACATACAACTGATCATTCACTCAGCTAGGGGGCTGGTAGAGTGTTTGCCTCATTCCGCTGCAGTCAGCAGAATCATTCATTAAAGAAGCTGGCTAACTGAAAAGTGGTGGTGGGGTGGTTATTGTTGCTGTGGCACCTGTATGCAAAGCAGGGCCTCCGGTTGCCAGAAATAATCTGTGGGAGTGAGAAGACTGCAGGCTACTAAACTCGTTACTGTACACACAGCTTCAAGGGGCTTAATGCTTCCTCTTAACTTGTATTATCATCACATTTCAATGGAAACAATCTGTGAGGGTGTTTTGGAAGGGGGAGGGAACCACGGCTCCAGCATACAATACTCAGCCCTCAGAAGTACTCCAATACACAAAAGGCTTTACAGGAATCATCCCACGGTGGGTGTACAAGTATGAATGTAACTGCGATAGAAACACTGAAGATATAACACTGAAGATGTTAGAGGGTGATGCCCTCTGTGCATTATCTGTCACAAACCAGTAAACCTGATGGGGTTTCCAAGTTGAGAGAAATCTTTCTTAGTTATTTCCATTGTTGGTGGAGACAAAGTGATGACTCCTTTGTTCACAAGGGAAACACTATAAAGACAGAGTTCCACTTTAATGCTTCAACTTTTCACTGTTGGCAGTTTACTTCAATAGAACTGTTCATAATGTGTCAGTGATTTCATTTTTGCTTATTAACGCTGTAATAATTTTTTTGGAAAAATATACTTGATTCATAAAATATCTGTAAAACCATTGCAAAACGTTTCAAAATGGACATCACAAAAAGTGCAATCAGATTCAGGTTTTCTACATAGATCATGAAGTGCTTCAATACAATTGTGATACATGTAGTATTCACTGTATACATTCAGTGTGAGCCATACAGCTCCTCGGTGCACTGTGGCTGAAAGGTCTTAGACAGCAACCTTTCCCCACTGGGCCTTTGTAGTGGCTGCCCCAAGCTTTAGTGCATCCCTCAGCACGTAGTCCTGGACTTTAGAATGTGCCAGTCTGCAACACTCAGTCGGGGACAACTCTTTGCGCTGGAAAACCAACAAGTTTCAGGCAGACCAAAGAGCGTCTTACACTGAGTTGATGATCCTCCGGCTGCAGCTGATGTTTGTCTCAGTGTGTGTCCCTGGGAACAGCCTGGAGAGCACAGAGTCCTGTGTCACAGAACTGCTCAGGATGAACCTCAACAGAAACCACCGCATCTCTCTGCAAACTGTCTTTGCAAAGACACAATCCACAAGGAGGTGAACAATGGTCTCATCCCCACCACAGACACCTTGAGGGCTACGTGCCGAGGGGGTGAGACTCCTGGCGTGTAGGAAGGATCTGACAGGGAGAGCCTTTCTCATCACCAGCCAAGCTACATCTTGGTGCTTGTTGGAAAGTTCTGGCGATGAGGCATTCTGCCAAATGACTTTGACAGTCTGCTTGGGGAACCATCCCACAGGATCCAACCTCTCCTTTTCCCACAAGGCCTCTAAAACGTTATGTGCCGACCACTGCCTGATGGACTTGTGGTCAAAGGTGTTTCTCTGCATAACTTTTTCCATGAGGGACAGGTGGTACGGCACGGTCCAACTACTTGGAGCGTTCCGCGGCAGTGTGACCAGACCCATCCTTCACAACACCGGGGACAGGTAGAACTTCAGCACGTAGTGACACTTGGTGTTTGCATACCGAGGGTCTACGCACAGCTTGATGCAGCCGCACACAAAGGTGGCCATCAGTATGAGGGCGATGTTGGGCACGTTTTCTCCCCCTTTATCTAGAGGCTTGTATATCATGTCCTTGCAGACACGATCCATTTTCGACCTCCAGATAAAGCGGAAGATGGCTCGGGTGATCGCCACCACACAGGAGTCTGGAAGGGGCCAGACCTGCGCCACGTACAGCAACAGCGAGAGTGCCTCACACCTGATGACCAGTTTCTTACCCGCAATGGAGAGGGAGCGTCGCTCCCACATGCCCAGTTTCCGTTTCACCATAGACACTCGCTCCTTCCAGTTTCTAACACGTGCCCTGGTCCCTCCGAACCATATCCCCAGCACCTTCAGGCCGTCAGCCCTGACAGTGAAGGGGAACAAAGGATTGGTCAGCCCAGTTCCCAAAGAACATGGCCTCGCTCTTGCCACGATTTACCTTGGCTCCCGAGGCCAGTTCCAACTGGTTGCAGATGTGGATCAGTCTGCGCACCAACAGCGGATCCGAGCAGAAGACGGAGACATCGTCCAGGTACAGGGAGTCTTTGACCTGAGTGCCTCCACTGCCTGGGATTGTCACTCCTCTTATGCCCGGATCCTTCCTGATAGATTCAGAGGGTCCTATGCAACACACAAACAGGACAGGGGAGAGAGGGCAGCCCTGTCTCACTCCAGAATTAAGTGGAAAGCTATCTGATTCCCACCCATTGATTGAAACTGCACTACAGATGTTTGTGTAGAGCAGTTGGATCCAGTTACGGATTCCCTCCCTAAACCCCATTTTGGAGACCATATCCACCATGCAGGTGTGTGATACTCTGTCAAAAGCCTTCTCCTGGTTCAGATTGATGAGGCAGGCATCCACACTCCTGTCCCGTACATAGGCAACTTTAATAAAAGTGGATTTCTACTTAATTCACACTTACAATTTGACTGTCATCCAGCCTCCCCACACAGGTTACATCCCAAGAATTATTAACACCAAAGTACAGCTGGCTGCTTTAGTTCCCTGCACCCAGGTTTCCTCAAGTATTTCTTCTGTTTAATAGTGTATCTTATTTCATTTAATACTGTACCCAATTTTTGGCCTCATTGATTGATGCACTGGCTTGAAGAATAAATCCATAATTCATTCCCAGGAATTTGCCAATGTTTTCAATTACTGGCCGCGGCACAATGTTTGAAAGTAGTCCAGGGTAAACCCAGTGAAAAAAAATCTAATGAGGGCAAAGATGAAATCAAGAGGAAACATACCGAAATACAACCAAATTTGCTAAGGGGTCAGATGTCACTGGTGTAGGATAATGAGTTAATAGAATAGATAAGCTAATGAGTGATCTAGGCTATGATGTATCGGTGACATCAGCAGTAATGTGCTAGAGACACTTGTCTGTATAGCAGACAGGTAGCACTCAGAAGAGATGTACCTGCTCAGTAACCCACCTTGTACATATTGTACATAGTGTGAATAAATGACTTTTAATTAAATACCTGAGTCTTGCTATAGTCCCTCTTCACAAGATATAGGGCCTAGCACATCCAGCAAACCCCTCACAGGCTTTGGGTTGTCACAAACCCTTCAAGATGGGGTTCTAAACAATAGTCTACATCCAAAACATTAACATCTCTCGAAGGGCATGGTTTGTGTGTTTCCAGCATCTTCTGTTTCCTTCTGTATCAGACTTCCAGCAGCTGCACTATTTTGCTTTTTCCCTTGAGTTATTCTGTCAAAAGCAGTGCTTTATGGCGAATCGAGACTGAGGTGCACCTCACAACCACTTCAAAGACCAGCAGAAAAAACAGCTCTCTCTGATTAGCATTGACCAAATGGTATGGGAGCAGGAGGCCGGTGACAGAGACAGCCCACAACAGCTAGGAAAGTAACCTGTGAGTTTGAAACAAACAGGCATGAGAATGGTAAGGCACAGACAAGGAAGGAGGCTGGTTATATTACAGCCCCCGCTAAATTAGGAGTTCATGTTTCCCGTTTGCTTAAGAGCCTGCAGATCAAGAATTGGCCTCTGCAGTCACCAAAGATCATGCCAACTGGCACAGAGACAAGCCATGATCTTCACCAGTGAAGAGTCTGCCGTCACCACCGTCATTCTGTCTAATACAAAATATACTAGATTAACGTAATGTAATGTGTAAGTGGATATGAGCCTGATTCCCCTCCTCCAGCACCTGTAGAGAAAAGGCTAGTCTTTCCTCTCTGCATCTCTAGAATGATGTGGATGAGAGTGGGAGCTTGAACGTGAAGGCACTTCCATCCACTCACTGGAGTTCCAATTTCGACATACACCTCCTCTTCACTTTGTTCTAAGCTCATTTATTTTCTTTTTCAAATGTCCTTCAGTTTTTCACCACTCATCTTTCTATCACATTTACCACTGCTCACCTCCCTCTCTTTCCCAGTCCTAAAAAATGGGCCCAATATTTAAGGGGATGCAGGAGAGGGCAGAGGGGAAGTCAGAAAAGCCTGAGGACCCCATCACAGCTGGAGCTGCAATTGAACATCAGGGCCTCATTATAATTGATGGCCTTTTCTGGCCAGTCAAATTGACAGTTTGGCCAGATACCAGGTGGGAAAATCAGATGGGGCAATTCCTTGGGGACAATCCCTGGTAATTTTGGGGTGAAGATGGTGGGGGCAGGGGAGGGTAGGTTGGCCACAATCACTGCAATGAGAGATTGACGTATTAGGACTTGGGGGGAGGACTCCCTTGAGGGGCCAGGAGGAGCATCCCATTTCCTCCTTTCTCACAAGGAGTGTTGAAATATGCAACAGCTTCTATCTCCATTTCTTTGTCATGTTTCCCTCACTGTAATAAGCTCATATTCCTAAAGTTCACAGTTGATGATCTCAGCCATTTCCCCTCTTCGCTAAATTCACCATATTCCTCAGGTTAGGTATTGAACTCTGCCAGTTGATCATCGAAGCATTTGAAGTAACTTCCAGAACAGCAAAACCCAAGGATCAATCAATGTTGATATTATTTTTAATTTGCTAATGGGATGGGGGCATTTATTGCCCATCCCTAATTGCTCTGAGTGCTGAGTGCCTTTCAGACAGCATTTAAGAGTCAACCACATTACTGTGGGTCTGGGGTCACAAATACGGACAGCAGGCTTCCTTCCCTAAAGAGCATTAGTGAACCAGATAGGTTTTTATGACAATCAGCAATGGTTTCATGGTCATCATTCAGATTTTCATTGAATTCAAATTTCACCATCTGCTGTTGTGGGATTCGAACCCTGGTCCCCAAAGCATTACGCTGGATTACTAGTCCAGTGACAACATCACAATGCCACCATCTCCCCTTTCATTAGGAGGGCAATGGCAACAGCAAGAGGCAGGCCTATGGATCGGGAAGAAGAAACCAGCCAGAATTCTCAAACCTGGTCACTATTCACCAGTCTTTGCAGGAAAAGAGTGTTTGCAGACACAAGTGAGGAATCAATCTCATTCACAACTGGAAGTTTGATGGTCCTCACCATCAAGATCCACCAACACCACCAGCACCCCCACCCCCACTACCCCACCCCGACAATGGCCCAATTGTGAGATACTAGAGAACAAGCAGTGCCTGCAGGATTGAGGATTCAGCACCTCCTGGAGGGACCAGAAGTGGAAAACTGGCAATAAAATTCTATTTAAAAAAGAAGGAAATGGTCGTCAGAGCTTGTTGGTGTCAGATTACCCTCTGAGGATGAGGGATAAGGAGATGTGACATTGGGTTAAACTGTTTCTACTAAAGCATGAAACATTTAGTCTTTGGGGTTACAGAAATCCAATACAGGGAGGGATTAGGGGAATTTGGGCAGGACGTATTGTTAGTATTGTGACATTATTATGTCAGTGGTGTTTCAATTCAGAACAGATCTATCAGCAGAAAATTGATTTTACAGTTGCACCAGATATAATCGGACTGGAGTTAAGACATTGCTTCTAGAAGGAAAGAGTAGAGCTCAAGGCCTAGAAAGTTAGCCTGGGCCTAGTTTGGGGCCTACACTTGGTGTTGCACTGCCCTTGGGCCTCTTCAGCATTCCCACAGTGAGCTGCTGCTATTGATCACACCAACACAGGCAGCTCACCTGAGAAAAGGCATAAACATCAGGCCACTCCTATAATACACCAAGTTCCACCCCAGTGTGTCCAAGGTCTACACCTATAATTACATTGTTTATCTTTCTGCAATTGGCAGTTCCACAAAGTTCCCATTCTCATGCTTGTGTAAGTGGGGTGAGGGGGAGGGGTGTGTACATGGAATGTCCTGATTAGATCACGTCCCAAACATTTTATTCAGTGGAAGGCGATAACAGAGCCAGAGACAGCTGCAGTTTAGAAAAAAAACCCAGCCTGGACTGCGAAACAGACTGTGAGGGCTGGGGGCAATGCTCAACAATTAAAGCTTTGTCCTTGATCACACAAAGTAGCTACAGCTTCCAAACTTTTTTGCAAACAGTGTAAGGCCTCTCCCATAAAGGCAATTAATTTGCCATCCTGTGAAGCTCCTGTTCTGCCCAGACATGCCTGGAAACCAATCAGGAGCAGGGACAATATAAACACCCGCCTTGGAACCAGGCAAAACCGAACAGCTGGGCTGCAAAGGACGGGGGTGGGTCTGATGAATGATAGGAGGAGAACCCCGAGGCCTACACAACTCACTAAAGCTCATTCTTAAAGACACAGAACCATTTTTGCACGAACGATGTAATAAAGTGGTTAAAAAAAAAACTCAGATAATAGCAGACAGGTTTTAATAACAATTTTGTACCAAAATAAAGTGGGGAGTACATACCTGGAATAAATTTCACTTGGGTTAATCCACTCTTCTTGACTTCCAATGCCCCAGTGTCCTTGTTGCCGGACATTGCAATAATTCAGCGAATTCGCTTTAGGTTTGAGGTCAGAGTTCGGATTTCCAGCAGTTTTGCCCAGATGTTGAGAGTATTACTTTAAAGATCTTAAAAGTGAATTATTTGCAATTGATTTACAATAATTAAACTCTCAAGTTAAAAATTACAGGAAACCAAACAACAGAAATGAACAAACTTTTGACCTGAAGAGGAAAATTGCCAAACATTAGGAACAGGTCAGGAGGCAATCAATGTAAATTCAGATTCCGAGCATTCAGCCTTCAGTTGTTGAATAAGGCTTTCACTTGAAGTGTGTGAAATTGATAAGGAGGAGGTATTGGATAGGCTGTCTGTACTTACATTTGATAAAGCACCAGGACCGGATGAGATGAATCCAAGGATACCAGGGCAAGTGAGAATGGAAGTTGCAGGAGCACTGGCCATAATTTTTTAGTCTTCCTTAGACTCAGGAATGATGTTGGCATGATGTGACATGTACATGTGTGATATCAATCTTTAATTTCATTGCCTGATCAATTATATATTGACCTGCTTTAAAAGGAGCTTTAAAAAAGCAAACAAAGAGACTGGCTTAAGAGGGCTACCAGATCACCTGATCTTCGGTATTGCAAGTTGGCCAGTTTTTTGAAGTTTCCAATATGAATTACAATTAAGACATGACAAGATGGCCTCTGATGGAATTTCACATCTGCTGATGTCAAGAATTGCTTCAAAGATGTTCTGAAATTGTACTGGCCTCCACAATTTGCATTTCTATAAAGCTACCTCTCAAGCAGAGACAGAAAGTCTACCAGGACAATGGCTATATAGAAGGTGATCTTCCTATCTCATCAATGTGGAAGGTGGATCATTCAGGTGCTAATGGCTGGGACATTAAAGAAACTAATCACCTAGGCCATTAAAATGACCAAGGTCTGTCCAGACATGAGCTAATCAATTACTTGCTGAAATCACTATGGGGAGAGAGGTCATGTGACCAGAATAAGTATTTTTAAATGTCTTCTACTACAATAACCAAGCTGCTAAAAAATGAGCTTTGAAGAAATCTTCCAAGGGAGCAGTAACTCCAGCTCTCTTTGTCCTCTCTCTCAAATTCAAGACCCTATCTCTGTTACAGTTTGAATCCATCATAGAGGTAGAGAATATCAGATGCAAAAATCATTGACTTTTGAAAAAGCCAGATTATGATTAAAGAAGAGACTGTCTCCAGAAATTGTAGTTTAATTCCACGTCAATTCCACTGAAATTTCAAGACCACCATAAAATGAATTCTGCATCATCCACGGATACCAGTGAAGGATTCATAAACAGTGAACTCATCATTTTTTGCTTTTTATCATTAAATTTTAATTTGGCCAAAAGTAACCACCTACTTTGTAACTTTGCATGCTTTTGTGTGTGTGTGTGTGTGTGTGTGTGTTTTGAAGGTTGGGAGATGGGTTTCCCTTTTAAAATATCTTAATACCTTTACCTGGGTGGGTTTTAGCTCAATAAAAACTGACCCATTTGAGTTTTAGATTCAAGAAAGCCTATTGGACTGGTTTCTTTCAATCAGCGTGTAAATGTTAAAAAAACCTCTAATACGATCCACCAAGGAGTGGTAAAGCAAGGGAAAGTCCTGACATGTCCTCCCCTGTCATAACAGTGTGGAGAATGCAAATGTTACACCTTTGTTCAAAAAAGGCTGTCAAGTTTAGCCCAGCAACTTTTAAGTTCAGAGATGAGGAGGCTTCTAGAAGCAACAATTCGGGAAAAAATTCATAATCTTGGGAAAATGTGTGTTAATTAAGGAAAGCCAATTTAGATTTGTTAAAGACACATCATATGAAACTAACTTGCTGGAGTTTTTTGATGAGGTAACAGAGGGAGTTGATGAGGTTAATACTGTTGCCATGGATGGACTTCCAAAAGGCATTTGATAAAGTGCTGCACAACAGCCTGGTGAACTAAGTTCGAGCTCATAGAATCAAAGGGACAGTAGCTACATACAAAATTGATTAGGTGACAGGAAACAGAGAGTAGTGGTTGATGGATGCTTTTCAGATTGGAGGATAAAGTTAATAGTGGAGTTTCTCAGGGGTTGATATCGGAACCCATTGTCTTTCTGATATATATTAATGACATAGAGCAGGTGTACAGGGCAAAATTTCAAAAGTTGCAGATGGTCCAATCATTGTGAACTGTGAGGAGGAGAGTGTCGAGCTTCAAAAGGACATAGATGGGTTGGTAGAATGGGTCGACAAGTTGCAGGCAAAATTTAATGCAGAGAAATCTGAAGTGATTCATTTTGGTAGGAAGAATGGGGAGAGGCAGTAAAAAATAAAGGGTATAATTCTAAAAGGGGTGCAGGTGCAGAGGGACCTGCCTGTATATGTGCATAGATCATTGATGGTGGCAGGGCAGGTTGAGAGCGTGACTAATCATTTTCCTGCCCCACTATGGGAGATTCGGCATGTCAGCAAAAAGTCCATTGACTTTCAGCGGGATTGGACGATCCTGGTGATGGGCGGGGTTGGAAAACTATGCCCAAGCATACAGCAGTAATAGGGGCACAGAGTACAAACACAAGCAAGTTGTGTTATGGAGCATTAGTTTGGCCTCAACTGAAGTATTGCCTCCAGTTCTGGTTGTCACAGATTAAGCAGGATGTGAAGGCATTATAGAAACTGCAGAAAACACTCAGGAGAATGGTTCCAGGGATGAGGAACTCTGATAGATTGGAGAAGGAGAGACTGTTGTCCTTGGAGAAGAAAAGGTTGAGAGAAGGTTTGATAGAGGCATTCAAAATCACGATGGATCTGGGCAGGGTAGATAGAGAAAAACTGTTCCCATTAGTGGAAAGATCGAGAGCAAGAGAGCACAGATTTAAGGTAATTGACAAAAGAAGCAATGGCGACATGGGGAAAAGCTTTTTCACACAGCGAGTGGTTAGGATCGGGAATGTGCTGCCTGAGAGTTCAGTGAAGGCAGTGTAATTTGAGGCATTCAGGAGAGAATCGGATTATAACTGAAAAGAAAGAATGTGTCGGGCTACAGGGAGAAGGTGGGGTAATGGCACTATTGCTCCTTCGGAGAGCCAGCACAGGCAAGATGGGCGGAATGGCCTCCTTCTGTGCTGTAACCATTTTGTGATTCTGTATTCAAGTCTAGATAAGAGGTGCTATGTGTTCTTTAGAGATTAGGGGATGTTTTAAATATAGTCATATTTGCATGTTCTATTCAGTAGTATGAAGTACTCTGCACTTTTACAGGTGGTATTAATAGGCATTGATCAACTCACAAACTAAATAGATGCATGGATGAGAAAGAGAATATATTCCCGGGAAAGTAATGCTTTGTTTGCTGTAGGACCCGACTTTAAACCTGGACCAGCAGCTGGACTTGTTTTCCTTCCAGAGGACTTGGTAATATGATGAATGCAAACAAAAATGTCCACATAACAATCCATGTGCTATTTTGTTCTGTGCAGAATATACCCCATCTGTGGTCAGCATCAAAAATGGTCAACCTAATGCATTTGACACTGAGCTAACTGTTGTCTGGGAAACTGGGTCATGCTCTAAGGAACAGCATTGCCTGCGAGTGCAGGTCACAACAGGACTCAAAATCACCACCCCCTTCTTCATTTAGTGCTTGTTAAACTGGCAGATCTGTTTCTGGACTGGGTACTCTCTAATTATACTACTCAATAGAAACTTCTATTAAAGTGTAAAGTTAGGAAGCCACAGGTCCACGGGTCAAAAGCAGGGAGCAACAAAAATTCGTTTTGTTATGAGGTTTGGTTTAGAGCTATGCTCATTTTGCCCAATTTCTAGCTATGTGATCACTGAGGCAGGCTAATAAGTTGCTATTGTATTCACTACTCCCAAGTGTCTATACACTGGGGAGGCCAAACGCAGACTTTGCAGAACACCTTCGGTCTGTCCGCAAGCATGACCCAGACCTCCCTGCCGCTTGCCATTTCAACACCCCACCCTGCTCTCATGCCCACATGTCCATCCTTGGCCTGCTGCAATGTTCCAGTGAAGCTCAACGCAAACTGGAGGAACAGCACCTCATCTTCCGATTAGGCACTTTACAGCCTTCCGGTCTGAATATTGAATTCAACAACTTCAGACCATGAACTCTGTCCTCCACCTTGACCCCTTTTTAATCTATTTTTAAAACTTTTATTTTTCTTTTTTTTTCTTTATGTATTTATTTTTATACATCGATTCATTTTAAACATATATTTCTTTTATTTATTTTATCATTTTCCCCAACCCCCCCATCCGTCACTTGTATCTATGTTGTGTTTTCACAATGCACTGGTCCTTGTTCTGCTATCAACACATTCTGCTATCCAACCTTTATGGCACTATCAGTGCCTTCTTTAGTCTTTAACACTACTATTAACACTCCCTTTGTCTTGTGTCCATGACATCTTTGTCAATCTCTCCTGAACTTCCACCTATCTCTGACCTTCTATTTAGCTCCACCTCATTTTAAACAGTATAAAATTCATGGCATTTTTACTGCACTAGCTCGAAAGAGAATGTTAGCTTTGTTTCTCTCTCCACAGACCTGTTGAGTTTTTCCAGCATTTTCTATTTTTATTCATAATAAATTGCTCATTGTTTTCAGTATTTGCAGAAAAAACTTATATCTCTAGCTAATAAGCATTTTAACTATTTTTCATCTCAAGTGTATTTTTTTTGAAAACTTACGGGAAGACATTTTGCTTTAAAGACTCAATGTTGACGTGTTACTCTTTTCCACATTACAACATTGGTTACACTTCAAAAAATATTTCATTGGCCACAAAACGCTTTGGAATGCCCTGAGCTCATATGGGAGGTGCATTTTGAAAGCAAGTCTCTCTTTCAAATCATTACTGTGGAAAAATTCCTAAAGGTGCCAACAATGCTTCCATGAAGAATCAGTTTTATAACATTCTCTCTTCTGAGTCAGAAGGTCCAGGATGTAAACCTGAGCAGATAATCCAGGCTGAGACAAGCTGGTAACAGAGGGGGTGCTGCTTTGTAGGAGGTGCTTTTTTTTGGATGAGGTGTTAAACTGAAGCACTTGTGCCAAATGAGACCAGTTAACTCAGCACAGACATTAGTTTCAATAGCTTGTGTGTATTTATTGATCAGCTTGTGATGAAAGTATATCCCAGGGTTCAGCTGCTTCCTGTGGTACACCACTAACATTTTGTTCAGTTTTCTGTAACGGTCAAGAAAAGAGGCATTGTTTCGCTTTGGTTTGATGTTATCATGTTGTATATAATATATACATAATATCTCCTTGACAGTGCCAGCACTCACCACCAGCTGGGCCATGGAGCTCCTGTCAATAATAATCCACTCTAGCCTCCAAACTAAGTCCCTCGCTATCAGGCAATGTTCTGCTGTGTCCAGGGAAAGCATCCATTTTTATTTCAACCTGGAATGTCTAGATTTGAAATGGATGATGAGCTGTGATGCTCAAAGGCTGCTTGTCTGACATCCAGTCTTGGATGAGCTTCAGTTTTTTCCAACTAAATACTGAGAAGACGTAAACCATCATTTTAACCCCATCGCAGACTATCTATCCTTACCACCAATTCTACCCACATCCAGCCACTATCTGAGGCAATTTCTGTGCCTTCCGTTACACCAAACTAAGCTTCCAACCAAATACTCTCTCTGTCACAAAGATTGCTTACTCCCATCTCGATAACGTCACCCTTCCAGTTTCCTATCCCAGCATATTTGTTCCTTTATCACCTTGAAACCGGATTAGTCCAATGTGTTCTCCCGGCCACTAGTCCCCCAACCTTCACTCTCCATAAACTTTAGTTCATCCAAATGGCTGATACTCAAACCTTATCCCAGACCAAACCCCATTCGTATATCATTGGCATCTTCACACTTATCTTTCAATCCATCTATTACCCCAACTATCCCTTTCTCTGTAACGTCCTCCAGCATTACACCTCTACCCTCCCTCAAATTCTGCATTTCTCTCACCCTGTCATCTTGATCTTGTGCATCAGACTCATGTGTCCTTATGACCTTTCTTAAAATGCCATCTGACCACCCTTCCTTTTTATTAGCTCAGTGTCCATTTTTTTGTTCTGCCTGCGTGAAGTGTTTAAGGACATTTGTCTAAGTTGAGGATGCTATATAAATGTTGCTGTTTTACAGTGATCAGTTATCAGAATGGTCAAAATAGGTGATGTCTCTATGCTTGCTAACATAGTGCTTGCTGTGTGTCTTATAGCACTTTCCACTAAGCTGTCCACCAACATTAGTGCAGAGATGATCAGAGTCTTGCCAATAACTTATATCATAAGACAAAATGGACAAACTGTATAATATATTTTGGGCGCTAATAAATTCATTGTGCGCTCTTCCTTCTTGCTTTTCACCTGGAGATCAGAGTTTTGAAATACAACACTGAAAAAAGAGAGCAGAGCTCTCTGACTCAAGGTTAGCTCCAACTTTACAATTCCCAGGGACTTCATGAGAATCCATTGAGGAGCAGAAGAAGAGTCACTTGTAAGTACAAAGCAGTCATATATCTAAGGTAGGCAATGCTTCTGGGAGCTCCTGCCTTATCTTTTTGCTGGATCATCATTTGCTGCCCATTTGAACGGTCACTGAGGAGAAGCAGGGTTTAAGGGCTTGTATTCAATCCTACTACACACGTTCTGAGCAGGGGCCTGAGTGGCATTAGGAGGGAAAGGTGTCTTTTCCTTTCAAAGGAGTGGCAGCATGATTCTCAGGGCTCAAGGCCTACTGTTTTCTGTTTTTGGAGTTCAGCCAGAAAGCTCTGGAGCTGGTCATCAGTATCAATGCTGCATTTTTCTTAGGCCCGCAGAAGTGGTTTCATTTCCACCCTTGCTTACAGGAACTAGTTTTTAGCATAGGGCAAATTTGCACCGGGGACGTATTGGACAGAGGTTAATGATCTGTACCAGTAAATGCAAGTGGTTTCATTCTCCAACTGACCTGTTCCCTGGAAAAGCTGATTAGATTTATATCTAATATAAAATGCAGTATGTAGATCAAGAGCCAAGATTTTCCACTCATCAACTTACAGGTTTCTACCCATTAACCTTAATGGGCAGAGAAGCAGAATGGAAAGTTGTGGTCAATATGCATTATAATTCTGTGGCATGCATATGGGGCACAATGTAAACCTGTGATTGATATTTTGAAAAAACACAATGCAGTTAGATGCCAACATAGAAACATGCAATTGAAATAAATATTTGCATTTACATAGCACCTTTCTCAAAACACCCCAAAGATGCTTTACAGCCAATGATGTATTTTTTAAGTGTAGTCGCTGTTGTAATTAGGAAACGCTGCAGCCAATTTGTGCACAGAAAGATCCCACAAGCAACAATGTCATAAGAAGCAGATTATTTGTTTGTTTGTGTGTGTGACATTGGCTGAGGGATAAATATTGGCCAGGACACGGGAGCTAACTCCCTAGTTGTTCTCTTCAAAATAGTGCCACGGGATCTTTTCTGTCCACCTGAGAAGGCACCTCTGACAAGTCAGCCCTTCTTCTTCTTCTTAGAGATTTCCTCAGGATGGAGGATGACTTGCTTTCACTCTGGTTCAATGGGTTCGATAGAATCACAAATATTATATGTAGATTGTACAATATAAATAGTTGAACTACCAATGTTATTAATAGAACAATCTATAAGTTTCTAGGATTTCTAGATATACTGTTGGTCTCGCGCTGAGACATACAATCAAGAAAATTCTCCATGCAATTCTTTCTTCAATATCTGACCTCAGGTTGGGTAAGAGTAAAGGTGGTGCAAGTGGCCCTGAGCTAAGGAGGGAAAACATAATCAGCTAGCGTTCCCCTTCCTGGTCACTATCCATTGACTATCAATGGAAATGTAGATGAATGGGCATCAAGTGAGATGAAGATTGGGTTTGGCTATATTGTTTGGGTTTAAATAGCCCATTTGGGCAAGGCACCAGCAAGCTAATGTTACACATGGTACTGTAAAAGGGCATGGTAACAGCACCTTCAGAAGAGATTGTGGGACCACTTGTACAGTTTTGACTTGGAGAGCCTGGCTTAAGAATAGTCATCCAGTCATCATGAGGCTGAAAAACAGAACAGAAGCCGTCTAGTTTTGAAATGTTGGACATTGAAATGTTGGACATTGAAATGAACAGTTTGGCAGCTGTGCCTTCACAGCTTAGCCCCAAACCTCTGGGATTTTGGCCCTAGGACTCCTTGGCCTCTCTACCTCTCTTTCCCCCTTTAAGGTGCTCCTTTAAACCCAACATCTTACTTATTCCAATATCTGGCCTGGTGTCAAATTTTGTTTGATAACTCTCCTGTGAAGCAATTTGGGTAGTTACACGACATTAAAGGTGCTATCTAAATGCAGAATTACCTGGAAAAACTCAGCAGGTCTGGCAGCATCGGCTCTCCGCTGATTGCTGCCAGACCTGCTGAGTTTTTCCAGGTAATTCTGTTTTTGTTTTGGACTTCCAGCATCCGCAGTTTTTTTGTTTCTATCTAAATGCAAGTTGTTGTTATTACAGAAAATGAAGCCTTTTTACTTACAGGCAAACAGCCATGTCACATTTCTGTTTTCTGTATATTGTTGACAATATTATTACAGAAAGGAGTTGAAAAAGATTTGCTTTGAATGCTGGGTTTTAAAAGCAATGCATATTCCCACTAATTCGAAAAAGGAAGAAGTGATGAAAGGTGATTATTATGTTAATTGTAAGTTGCTTCTCCAGAAGCTAAACAATAAATGATTTGTTAGTTTGCCTGGGTATTCAGAAAGACCTCTCCTGCCTTTGCATTGGAAAAACCTTTGATCTTTCTTCGTCTGCAACAGAAGCAAATCTTTTTGACATGGAATGAGAGGCTTTAAGAACATAACATAGACACCACGAAAGGCAGCCAGGCTTTTGGAAATAAAGCACTGCACAGTCAGTCAGACAGCTAAATGCTGCTGGATAGTTCAAAAAGACAAGACCCTGCACTACCCTGGGCTGTAGGCTGGGATATATGTATACTTTATGAAATTGTAATCAGTTAACATGACCTACCAAAAGTCTCCCATATGCCTTACTTTGTATCATTTTTCTAATTTACGTTGTACAGATTGAATTAACTCACTCTTATCACACCCACTGCATGGCTTATTTCTGTGGAATAAAGGAACTCGACTATTCAAACCAGATTTTGCCACATCTAGTGTTAACTCTGTCAACTACATTAAAGGAATGCATGTGCAAAAAGAAGACTTTCATTTATATGGGGCTCTTCATGACCACCAGGTATTCCCAAGTATCTTACAGCCATTTTTGTATTGCTGTCACTGTTGTAATGCAGGAAATACAGCAACCAATTTGCACACGGCACACTCCTGCAAACAGCAGTGTGATAATGACCAGATAAACTGTTTCTGTGATGTTGATTGAGAGACAAATATTGACCAGGACAGTGGGATAACTATCCTCCTGCGAAATAGCACCATGGGATCTTGAGCAGGCAGGTGGGTTTCCGTTTACCATCCCCAACAGTGCACTGGAGTGTCAGCCTTGATGTTAATGCTCTAGTCCTGGAGTGGAACTTGGACCCTTGTGTGGCTCAGAGGTAAGAGTGCTACCAATGGAGCCACAGTTAATGTGCTAAAAGGGGCAGGTAGTGGTGTAGTGGTACCGTCACTGGACTAGTAATCTAGAGATCCAGGGTAATATTGTAGGGGATCTGGGTTCAAATCTCCCCAGGGCAGATGGTGGAATTTGAATGCAATAAAAAATCCAGATTTAGGAGTCTAATGATGATCATGAAACCATTGTCAATTGCTGTAAAAACCCATCTGGCTCACTAATGTCCTTTAGGGAAGGAAATTTTCTGTCCTTACCATGTCTGGCCTACATGGGACTCCAAACCCACAGCAATGAGGATGGCACTTATAATGTCCTCTGAAATCACCTTCTTGATGCTACACCACATGAATGAATTTCAAACAAGATGGCAGGGATGTTATTGCCAAGTTTTTGCATAAGTAGCTATTAGGAAATGTGAGTCAACTCTTACATGTTGCTCAGGCAGTTTAAGGGTTGAATGGCATTACTGAATCTGAGAAGGTACAATCTGGCTGATGCTTATTTCCCTTACATGTATGGGCATGCGTAACTGGATCCTGTTTCACACATAAACCCTTCCTTCTTTAATTGCCTAGACAAGAGTCAATTGTATAATAAGGAAAATGTGGTTAGTCTAGAATGAGGACATGAAAAGATATAGAACCATAGAAAAGTTACAGCTCAGAAGGAGGCTATTTGGCCCATCCTGTCCATGCCAGCCCGAGGACACCCAGGTGCCCTTTCTAATCCCACCTTCCTGCACCCGGCCCATAGCCCTGCAGCTTACAGCACTTTAGGTGCAGATCCAGGTACTTTTTAAAAGAGTTTAAAGTTTCTGCCTCTACCACCAACTTGGGCAGTGAATTCCAGACACCCACTACCCTCTGCGTAAAAAAAGTTCTTCCTCATGTACCCCCCCCCAATACACCTTCTGCCACTTATCTTGAATATGATGAAATTGGGTTTAAAAAAAATGCCCATTGACTAAATTCGAACAAGGATCTGAGTTGAAGGCTCTTATAATCTGTGTGAACAACGTGCAAGATATACAGTCCATTGAAACAGTTGTGTATAGAATTAAAGTCTTACTCCCAAGATAAGATGGCCTACAAGATCCCAAAGCAGCCTTATCCTCGAGCGTTCATGGAAAAAACACGACCTTGCATTTATTTATTTATTTTTCTTGTCACCTCTGAGGGACAAGGACAAGAACATGAGGTTTCTGCCCTGATTCAGCCTTGGTTCCCATCTCTACCCTTTGTTCCACTGAAAACAGTATAAGCGCCATGCACCATGCCAACCAAGCACATAAATGGTGACATCAGTCTGGCTGAAAACAGATCATTGTGTCACTCATGTACAACAATATAATGAACTTAGTGATACACACCTGTTCTGACTTTCTTTACTCGCCAAACAATAAACTGTTTGGCAAAACATTTTTTTGTGAAGATTCATTCCCCTTCAAAGCTCCGCCTGGGACTCCAGGTAAACGGTAAATTTTGATCTCTCCTGTGTACAGTGCAGAAGAGTTCATTGAAACACAATAACTACCCTATCATATCAGAACACTTTGAAATGCCTGTGTAACATGGAAAGTTTGAGCTGCCTTGGTATTTTTTTTCTCAAGAGGAAACTAAGTTGGAGGTCTTGAAAATTGCAAGAGAGTTCAACAGGGTGGATGTGGAAAAATTGTTTTTTTTTATGGGTGGGTCCAGGCAAGGAATTGGGGAAGGCTAAAAATTTTAAATTCAAGGCATTGCTGGACCAAGGAGCCAATTGTAGGTCAATAAGCATAGGGTGGATAGAGAATATGGGACTTGATGCTTGGACGGGTAAAGGAGACAAACCATATCTTTAGTGACCATAGTGCATTTACCTATTCATCTTCCACACTCTTACAGCCTTTGACATGATTGATAACGCCATCCACCTCCACCATCTCCAGCTCCCTGTTCATCTCAGTGAGACTGCTCTCTGTTGATTCCATTCTTTGCCATCCAATCTTGCCAAAGCATCTCCAGTAGCGGCTATTCTTCTCATCCCAAGCTGTTACCTCTGGAGTTATGTCTATGGTCCCTTCCTCTTCCTCATCTACATAATGTGCCTTTGGCAATATAATCTGAAGTAATGGGATTAAGTTCCACTTGTACATTGGGAACACCAGCTGTACCTCTCTACACTGCGCTTGATGCCTCACTGTCCCTGTGCTGCCAGACTGCTGCCAATCCAACATCCAGTTCTGGATGAGCCTCATTTTCTTCCTGCTAAACATTGGTAAGATTGAAGCCATCGTCTTCAGCCCCTCCACAAATTCCGCTACCTTACCACCAATTCCATTTCTGGCCACTGCCTCAGGTCAAATTAGACTATTCACTGCCTCAGCATCCTACTCAATGACGGGCTGAGCTCCTGACCTCATGTCCTTTCCAATGCACAGGCTGTCTTATCCAATTCCTACAACATTGTCTGCCTCTACTTCTGCCTCCACCCATTTGCTGACCAGCAGAAGGGCACATACCATAATTAATAATGACCAGCAGTGGGCACTCACTGTGATTATTAATGACCAGCAAAAGGGCACATACCGTCATTATTAATGACCAGCAGTGGGCACTCACTGTGATTATTAATGACCAGCAGTGGGCACTCACTGTGATTATTAATGACCAGCAGAAGGGTACATACCGTCATTATTAATGACCAGCAGTGGGAACTCACTGTGATTATTAATGACCAGCCGTGGGAACTCACTGTGATTATTAATGACCAGCAGTGGGCACTCACTGTGATTATTAATGATGAGCAGAGGGCACTCACTGTGATTATTAATGACCAGAAGTGGGCACTCACTGTGATTATTAATGACCAGTAGTGGGCACTCACTGTGATTATTAATGACCAGCAGTGGGCAGTCACGGTGATTATTAGTAATTGGCAGAGGGACCTCACTGTGATTACTAATAATCAGCAGTGGGCACTCACGGTGATTAATAATGAACAGCAGGGGGCACACATTGTGATTATTAATGACCAGCAGTGGGCACTCACAGTGATTATTAATGATGAGCAGTGGGCACTCACTGTGATTATTAATGACAAGAAGTGGGCACTCACCGTCATTATTAATGACCAGCAGTGGGCACTCACTGTGATTATTAATAACCAGCAGTGGGCACTCACTGTGATTATTAATAACCAGCAGTGGGCACTCAATGTCATTATTAATGACCAGCAGTGGGAACTCACTGTGATTAATAATGATCAGCAGTGGGCACTCATTTCATTATTAATAACCAGCAGTGGGCACTCACTGTGATTATTAATGACCAACCGTGGGAACTCACTGTGATTATTAATGATGAGCAGTGGGCACTCTCTGTGATTATTAATGACCAGCAGTGGGCACTCATGGTGATTATTAATGATGAGCAGTGGGCACTCACTGTGATTATTAATGACCAGAAGTGGGCACTCACTGTGATTATTAATGACCAGCAGTGGGCAGTCACGGTGATTATTAGTAACTAGCAGAGGGACCTCACTGTGATTACTAATAATCAGCATTGGGCACTCACGGTGATTAATAATGAACAGCAGGGGGAACTCATTGGGATTATTAATGACCAGAAGTGGGCACTCAATGTCATTATTAATGACCAGCAGTGGGAACTCACTGTGATTATGAATGACCAGCCGTGGGCACTCACTGTGATTATTAATGACCAGCAGTGGGAACTCACTGTGATTATTAATGACCAGCAGTCGGCACTCACAGTGATTATTAATGACCAGAAGTGGGAACTCACTGTGATTATTAATGACCAGCAGTGGTAACTCACTGTGATTATTAATGACCAGCAGTGGGAACTCACTGTCATTATTAATGACCAGCAGTGGGAACTCACTGTCATTATTAATGACCAGCAGTGGGCACTCACTGTGATTATTAATGAACAGCAGTGGGCACTAACTGTGATTATTAATAACCAGCAGTGGGCACTCACTGTGATTATTAATAACCAGCAGTGGGCACTCACGGTTGTTATTAATAACCAGCATGGGCACACACTGTGATTATTAATAACCAGCATTGGGCACTCACAGTGATTATTAAAAACCAGCAGTGGGTACATACCGTCATTATTAATAACCAGCAGTGGGCACTCACTGTGATTATTAATATCCAGAAGTGGGTACTCACTGTGATTATTAATGACCAGTAGTGGACACATACCGTCATTATTAATGACCAGCAGTTGTCACACACCGTCATTATTAATGACCAGCCGTGGGCACTCACTGTGATTATTAATGACCAGCAGTGGACACTCACTGTGATTATTAATAACCAGCAGTGGGCACTCACTGTGAATATTAATGAACAGAAATGGGCACTCACCGTCATTAAAAATGACCAGCAGTGGGAACTCTCTGTGATTAATAATGATCAGCAGTGGGCACTCACTTTCATTATTAATGACCAGCAGTGGGAACTCACTGTGATTATTAATGACCGGCAGTGGGAACTCACTGTCATTATTAATGACCAGCAGTGGGAACTCACTGTCGTTATTAATAACCAGCAGTGGGCACTCACTGTGAGTATTAATAACCAGCAGTGGGCATTCACATTCCTTATTAATGACCGGCAGTGGGAACTCAATGTCATTATTAATGACCAGCAGTGGGCACTCACTGTCATTATTAATGACCAGCAGTAGGCACTAACTGTGATTATTAATAACCAGCAGTGGGCACTCACTGTGATTATTAATAACCAGCAGTGGGCACTCACTGTCATTATAAATAACCAGCAGTGGGCACTCACTGTCATTATTAATGACCAGCAGTGGGCACTCACTCTGATCATTAATAACCAGCAGTGGGCACTCACTGTGGTTATTAATGACCAGCCGTGGGCACTCAATCTGATTATTAATGACCAGCAGTGGGCAGTCACTGTGATTATTAATGACCAGCAGTGGGAACTCACTGTGATTATTAATTACCAGCAGTGGGCTCTCACAGTGATTATTAATAACCAGCAGCGGGCACACACCGTCATTATTAATGACCAGGAGTGGGCCCACACCATCATTATTAATGATCAGCGGTGAGCACTCACTGTGATTATTAATGACCAGCAGTGGGCACTCACTGTCATTATTAATGACCAGGAGTGGGCACACACCATCATTATTAATGACCAGCGGTGAGCACTCACTGTGATTATTAATGACCAGCAGTGGGCACTCACTGTCATTATTAATGACCAGCAGCGGGCACTCACATTCATTATTAATGACCAGCAGTGGGCTCTCAAAGTGATTATTAATAAACAGCAGTGGACACACACCGTCATTATTAATGACCAGGAGTGGGCACACACCATCATTATTAATGACGAGCCGTGGAAACTCACTGTGATTATTAATGACCAGCAGAGGGCACGCACCGCCATTATTAATGACCAGCAGTGCGAACTCACTGTGATTATTAATGACCAGCAGTGGGAACTC
Source organism: Carcharodon carcharias (assembly GCF_017639515.1). Taxonomy (NCBI): domain Eukaryota; kingdom Metazoa; phylum Chordata; class Chondrichthyes; order Lamniformes; family Lamnidae; genus Carcharodon; species Carcharodon carcharias. The sequence goes on along the minus strand of NC_054475.1, from coordinate 1,427,428 downwards.
ACTGTGATTATTAATGACCAGCAGTGGGCACTCACCGTCATTATTAATGACCAACAGTGGGCACTCACTGCGATTATTAATAACCAGCAGTGGGCATTCACTGAAATAATTAGAAACCAGCAGTGGGCACTCACAGTCGTTATTAATAACAAGCATGGGCACACACTGCGATTATTAATAACCAGCAGTGGCCATTCACTTTGATTATTAAAAACCAGCAGTGGGCACTCACTGTGATTATTAATGACCAGCAGTGGGCACTCACATTCCTTATTAATGACCAGCAGTGGGAACTCTCTGTGATTATTAATGACCAGCACTGGGAACTCACTGTGATTAATAATGATCAGCAGTGGGCACTCACGTTTATTATTAATGACCAGCAGTGGGCACTCACTGTCATTATTAATGACCAGCAGTGGGCACTCACTGTCATTATTAATGACCAGCAGAGGGCACTCAATGTCATTATTAATGACCAGCAGTTGACACTCACTGTCATTATTAATGACCAGCAGTGGGCACTCACTTTCATTATTAATGACCAGCAGAGGGCACTCAATGTCATTATTAATGACCAGCAGTTGACACTCACTGTCATTATTAATGACCAGCAGTGGGTACTCACTTTCATTATTAATGACCAGCAGAGGGCACTCAATGTCATTATTAATGACCAGCAGTGGGCACTCACTTCTATTATTAATGACCCGCAGTTGACACTCACTGTCATTATTAATGACCAACAGTGGGCACTCACTGTGATTATTAATAACCAGCAGTGGGCACTCACGGGTGTTATTAATAACCAGCAGTGGGCACTCACTGTGATTATTAATAACCAGCAGTGGGCTCTCACTGTGATTATTAATAACCAGCAGTGGGTACATACCGTCATTATTAATGACCAGCTGTGGGCACTCACTCTGATCATTAATAACCAGCAGTGGGCACTCACTGTGATTATTAATGACCAATAGTGGGCACTCACATTCATTATTAATAACCAGAAGTGGGCACAGACTATGATTATTAATAACCGGCAGTGGGCACTCACTGATTATTAATGACCAGCAGTGGGCACTCACTGTGATTATTAATGACCAGCAGTGGGAACTCACAATCATTATTAATGACCAGCTTTGGGCACTCACTGTCGTTATTAATGACCAGCAGTGGGCACTCACTGTGATTATTAATAACCAGCAGTGGGCATTCACTGAAATTATTAGAAACCAGCAGTGGGCACACACAGTTGTTATTAATAATCAGCAGTTGGCACTCACTGTGATTATTTATAACCAGCAGTGGGCACTTACTGTTGTTATTAATAACCAGCATGGGCACACACTGCGATTATTAATAACCAGCAGTGGCCACTCACTTTGATTATTAAAAACCAGCAGTGGGCACTCACTGTGATTATTAATGACCAGCAGTGGGCACTCACTGTCGTTATTAATAACCGGCAGTGGGCACGCATTGTGATTATTAATGACCAGCAGTGGGCACTCACTGTGATTATTAATGACCAGCAGTGGGCACTCACAATCATTATTAATGACCAGCAGTGGGAACTCACTGTGATTATTAATGACCAGCAGTAGGCCCTCACTTTCATTGTTAATTACCAGCAGTGGGTACTCACTGTGATTATTAATGACCAGTAGTGGGAACTCACTGTCATTATTAATGACCAGCAGTGGGAACTCACTGTGATTATTAATGACCAGCAGTGGGCCCTCAGTTTCATTATTAATGACCAGCAGTGGGCACTCACTGTCATTATTAATGACCAGCAGTGGGAACTCACTGTCATTATTAATGACCAGCAGTGGGAACTCACTGTCATTATTAATGACCAGCAGTGGGGATTCACTTGATTATTAATAACCAGCAGTGGGCACTCACTGACATTATTAATAACCAGCAGTGGCCACTCACTTTGATTATTAAAAACCAGCATTGGGCACTCACTGTGATTATTAATGAACAGCAGTGGCCACTCACTTTGATTATTAAAAACCAGCAGTGGGAACTCACTGTCGTTATTAATAACCAGCATTGGGCACTCACATTCCTTATTAATGACCAGCAGTGGGAACTCTCTGTGATTAATAATGATCAGCAGTGGGCACTCACGTTCATTATTAATGACTAGAAGTGGGCACTCAAAGTCATTATTAATGACCAGCAGTGGGCACATACCTTCATTACTAATGACCAGCCGTGGGCACTCACTGTCATTATTAATGACCAGCAGTGGGCACTCACTGTGATTATTAATGACCAGCAGTGGGCCCTCACTTTCATTATTAATGACCAGCAGTGGTCAATCACTGTCATTATTAATGACCAGCAGTGGGAACTCACTGTGATTATTAATGACCAGCAGTGGTGACTCATTGTCATTATTAATGACCAGCAGTGTGAACTCACTGTGATTATTAATGACCAGCAGTGGGCCGTCACTTTCATTATTAATGACCAGCAGTGGGCACTCACTGTCATTATTAATGACCAGCAGTGGGAACTCACTGTGATTATTAATTACCAGCAGAGGGCTCTCACTGTGATTATTAATAAGCAGCAGTGGGCACACACCGTCATTATTAATGACCAAGAGTGGGCACACACCATCATTATTAATGACCAGCGGTGGGCACTCACTGTGATTATTAATGACCAGCAGTGGGCACTCACTGTGATTATTAGTAAATAGCAGTGGGCACTCACTGTCATTATTAATGAACAGCAGTGGGCACTCACATTCATTATTAATGACCAGCCGTTGGAACTCACTGTGATTATTAATGACCAGCAGTGGGCACTCACCGTCATTATTAATGACCAGCTGTGCGAATTCACTGTGATTATTAATGACGAGCAGTGGGAACTCAATGTGATTATTAATAACCAGCCGTGGGCACCCACTGTGATTATTAATAACCAGCAGTGGGCACTCACTTTCACTCTTAATGACCAGCAGTGGGCATTCATTGTCATTATTAATGACCAGCAGTGGGAACACACTGTGATTATTAATGACCAGCAGTGGGAACTCACTGTCATTATTAATGACCAGCAGTGGGAACTCACTGTGATTAATAATGACCAGCAGTGGGCCATCACTGTCATTATTAATGACCAGCAGTAGGAACTCACTGTGATTATTAATGACCAGCAGTGGGAACTCACTGATTATTAATGACCAGCATTGGGAACTCACTGTCATTATTAATGACCAGTAGTGGGCACTCACTGTGATTATTAATAACCAGCAGTGGGCACTCACTGTCATTATTAATGACCAGCAGTGGGAACTCACTGTCATTATTAATGACCAGCATTGGGAACTCACTGTCATTATTAATGACCAGTAGTGGGCACTCACTGTGATTATAAATGACCAGCATTGGGCACTCAGTGTCGTTATTAATAACCAGCAGGGCGCACTCTCTGTCATTATTGATAACCAGCAGTGGGCAAGACTGTGATTATTAATGACCAGCAGTGGGCACTCACTGTGATTATTAATGACCAGCAAGGGGCACTCACTGTGATTATTAATGACCAGCAGTAGGCACTCACTGTGATTATTAATAACCTGAAGTGGGCACTCACTGTGATTATTAATGACCAGCAGTCGGCTCTCACAGTGATTATTAACGACCAGCAGTTGGCTCTCACTGTGATTATTAATGACCAGCAGTGGGCACTCATTGTGATTAATAATGACCAGCAGTGGGCAGTTACTGTGATTATTAATGACCAGCAGTGGGCACTCACTGTCGTTATTAATAACCAGCAGTGGGCACTTACTGTGATTATTAATGACCAGCAGTGGGCAGTCACTGTGATTATTAATGACCAGCAGTGTGCACTCACGGTGATTATTAATAACCTGAAGTGGGCACTCACTGTCGTTATTAATAACCAGCAGTGGGCACTCACTGTGATTATAATGACCAGCAGTGGGCAGTAACTGTGATTATTAATGACCAGCAGTGTGCACTCACTGTGATTATTAATAACCTGAAGTGGGCACTCACTGTCGTTATTAATAACCAGCAGTGGGCACTCACTGTCATTATTAATAACCAGTTGTGGGCACTTACTGTGATTATTAATGACCAGCAGTGGGCAGTCACTGTGATTATTAATGACCAGCAGTGTGCACTCACTGTGATTATTAATAACCTGAAGTGGGCACTCACTGTCGTTATTAATGACCAGCAGTGGACACTCACTGTGATTATTAATAACCAGCAGTGGGCACTAACTGTGATTATTAATAACCAGCAGTGGGCAATAACTGTGATTATTAATAACAAGCAGTTAGCACTCACTGACATTATTAATGACCAGCAGTGGGCTCTGAATGTCGTTATTAATAACCAGCAGCGGGCACTCACTGTGATTATTAATAACCAGCAGTGGGCACTCACTGTGATTATTAAAAACCAGCAGTGGGCACTCACTGTGATTATTAATAACCAGCATTGGGCATTCACTGTGATTATTAAAAACCAGCAGTGGGCACTCACTGTGATTATTAATGACCAGCAGTGTGCACTCACTGTGATTATTAATAACCTGAAGTGGGCACTCACTGTCGTTATTAATAACCAGCAGTGGGCACTCACTGTCATTATTAATAACCAGTTGTGGGCACTTACTGTGATTATTAATGACCAGCAGTGGGCAGTCACTGTGATTATTAATGACCAGCAGTGTGCACTCACTGTGATTATTAATAACCTGAAGTGGGCACTCACTGTCGTTATTAATGACCAGCAGTGGACACTCACTGTGATTATTAATAACCAGCAGTAGGCACACACTGTGATTATTAATGACCAGCAGTGGGCACTCACAGTCATTATTAATAACCAGCAGTGGGCACACACTGATTATTAATGACCAGCAGTCGGCAGTCACTGTGATTATTTATGACCAGGAGTGGGCGGTCACTGTGATTATTAGTAACTAGCAGTTGGCACTCAGTGTGATTATTAATGACCAGCAGTGGGCGGTCACTTTGATTATGAGTAACTAGCAGAGGGACCTCACTGTGATTACTAATAACCAGCAGTGGGCACTCAGGGTGATTTTTAATGATCAGCAGTGGGCACTCATTGTGATTAATAATAACCAGCAGTGGGCACTCACTGTGATTATTAACGACCAGAAGAGTGCACTCACATTCCTTATTAATGACGAGCAGTGGGCACTCTCTGTGATTATTAATGACCAGGAGAGTGCACTCACATTCCTTATTAATCACCAGCAGTGGGCACTCACTGTCATTATTAATAACCAGCAGTGGGCACTAACTGTGATTATTAATAACCAGCAGTGGGCAATAACTGTGATTATTAATAACAAGCAGTTAGCACTCACTGACATTATTAATGACCAGCAGTGGGCTCTGAATGTCGTTATTAATAACCAGCAGCGGGCACTCACTGTGATTATTAATAACCAGCAGTGGGCACTCACTGTGATTATTAAAAACCAGCAGTGGGCACTCACTGTGATTATTAATAACCAGCATTGGGCATTCACTGTGATTATTAAAAACCAGCAGTGGGCACTCACTGTCATTATTAATAACCAGCAGTGTGCACTCACTGTGATTATGAATAACCAGCATTCGGCATTCACTGTGATTATTAAAAACCAGCAGTGGGCACTCACTGTCATTATTAATAACCAGCAGTGTGCACTCACTGTGATTATTAATAACCAGCATTGAGCATTCACTGTGATTATTAAAAACCAGAAGTGGGCACTCACTCTCATTATTAATGAACTTCAGTGGGCACTCACTGTGCTTATTAATGAACAGCTGTGGGAACTCACTGTGATTATTAAAGACCAGCAGTGGGCACTCACTGACTTCTTAATGACCAACAGTGGGCACTCACTGTGATTATTAATGACCAGCAGTGGGCACTCATTGTGATTATTAATAACCAGCAGTGGGCACTCACTGTGATTATTAATAACCAGCAGTGAGCACTGACTTATTATTAATAACCTGAATTGGGCGCTCACTGTGATTATTAATAACCAGCAGTGGGCACTCAATGTGAATATTAATGACCATAGGTGGGCACTCACTGTCATTATTAATGACCAGCAGTGGGCATTCACTGTGATTATTGATATCCAGCAGTTGGCACTCACTGAGATAATTTATGACCAGCATTCGGCACAAACCATCATTATTAATGACAAGCAGTGGGAACACACCGTCATTATTAATGACCAGCAGTTGGCACTCACTGTGATTATTAAATACCAGCAGTGGGCTCTCACTGTGATTATTAATAACCAGCAGTAGGCACACTCTGTGATTAATAATGACCAGCAGTGGGCACTCAGAGTCATTCTTAATAACCAGCAGTGGGCACACACTGATTATTAATGACCAGCAGTTGGCAATCACTGTGATTATTAATGACCAGGAGTGGGCGGTCACTGTGATTATTAATCACCAGCAGTGGGCACTCACTGTGATTATTAACGACCAGGAGAGTGCACTCACATTCCTTATTAATAACCAGCAGTGGGCACTCACTGTGATTATTAATGACCAGCATTGGGCACTCACTGTCGTTATTAATAACCAGCAGGGCGCACTCACTGTCATTATTGATAACCAGCAGTGGGCAAGACTGTGATTATTAATGACCAGCAGTGGGCAGTCACTGTGATTATTAATGACCAGCAAGGGGCACTCACTGTGATTATTAATAACCAGCAGAAGGCACACACTGTGATTATTAATGACCAGCAGTGGGCACTCAGTCATTATTAATAACCAGCAGTGGGCACTCACTGTGATTATTAATGACCAGCAGTGGGCACTCACAGTGATTATTAACGACCAGCAGTTGGCTCTCACTGTGATTATTAATGACCAGCAGTGGGAACTCATTGTGATTAATAATGACCAGCAGTGGGCACTAACTGTGATTATTAATAACCAGCAGTGGGCAATAACTGAGATTATTAATAACAAGCAGTTAGCACTCACCGTCATTATTAATGACCAGCAGTGGGCTCTGACTTTGATTATTAATGACCAGCAGTGGGCACTGAATGTCGTTATTAATAACGAGCAGCGGGCACTCACTGTGATTATTAATAACCAGCAGTGGGCACTCACTGTGATTATTAAAAACCAGCAGTGGGCACTCACTGTGATTATTAATAACCAGCATTGGGCATTCACTTTGATTATTGATAACCAGCAGTGGGAACTCACTGTGTTTATAAATGACCAGCAGTGGGCACTCAAAGTCATTATTAATAACTAGCAGTGGGCACTCACTGTGACTATTAAAAATGAGCACTGGACACTCACTGTCATTATTAATGACCAGCAGTGGGCACTTTCTGTGATTATTAATAACCAGCAGTGGGCACTCACTGTGATTATTAATGACCAGCAGTGGGCACTCACAGTCGTTATTAATGACCAGCAGTGGGCACTCACTGTGATTATTAATGACCAGCAGTGGGCACTCACAGTCGTTATTAATAACCAGCAGTGGGCACTCACTGTCATTATTAATGACCAGCAGTCGGCTCTCACAGTGATTATTAACGACCAGCAGTTGGCTCTCACTGTGATTATTAATGACCAACAGTGGGAACTCATTGTGATTAATAATGACCAGCAGTGGGCACTCACTGTCGTTATTAATAATCAGCAGTGGGCACTTACTGTGATTATTAATGATCAGCAGTGGGCAGTAACTGTGATTATTCATGACCAGCAGTGTGCACTCACTGTGATTATTAATAACCTGAAGTGGGCACTCACTGTCGTTATTAATGAACAGCAGTGGACACTCACTGTGATTATTAATAACCAGCAGTGGGCGCTCACAGTCATTATTAATAACCAGCAGTGGGCACTCACTGTCATTATTAATAACCAGCAGTGGGCACACACTGTGATTATTAATGACCAGCAGTGGGCACTCACAGTCATTATTAATAACCAGCAGTGGGCACACACCGTGATTATTAATGACCAGCAGTTGTCAGTCACTGTGATTATTAATGACCAGGAGTGGGCGGTCACTGTGATTATTAGTAACTAGCAGTTGGCACTCAGTGTGATTATTAATGACCAGCAGTGGGCGGTCACTTTGATTATGAGTAACTAGCAGAGGGACCTCACTGTGATTACTAATAACCAGCAGTGGGCACTCAGGGTGATTTTTAATGATCAGCAGTGGGCACTCATTGTGATTAATAATAACCAGCAGTGGGCACTCACTGTGATTATTAACGACCAGAAGAGTGCACTCACATTCCTTATTAATGACGAGCAGTGGGCACTCTCTGTGATTATTAATGACCAGGAGAGTGCACTCACATTCCTTATTAATCACCAGCAGTGTGAACTCAGTGTGATTATTAATGACCAGCAGTGGGCACTTACTGTGATTATTAAAAACCAGCAGTGGGCACTCAATGTCGTTATTAATAACCAGCAGTGGGCATTCACTGTGATTATGAAAAACGAGCAGTGGACAGTCACTGTCATTATTAATGACCAGCAGTGGGCACTCACTGTGATTATTGATAACCAGCAGTGGGCACTCACTGTGATTATTGATAACCAGCAGTGGGAACTCACTGTGTTTATAAATGACCAGCAGTGGGCACTCACTGTGATTATTGATAACCAGCAGTGGGCACTCACTGTGATTATTGATAACCAGCAGTGGGAACTCACTGTGTTTATAAATGACCAGCAGTGGGCACTCACTGTGATTATTGATAACCAGCAGTGGGCACTCACTGTGATTATTGATAACCAGCAGTGGGAACTCACTGTGTTTATAAATGACCAGCAGTGTGCACTCAAAGTCATTATTAATGACCAGCAGTGGGCCCTCACTGTCATTATTAATGACCAGCAGTGGGCACTCACTTTGATTATTAATGACCAGCAGTGGGCACTCACTGTGATTATAAATGACCAGATGTGGGCACTCAAAGTCGTTATTAATAACCAGCAGTCCGCACTCACTATGATTATTAATAACCAGCAGTGGGCACTCACCGTGATTATTAATAACCAGCAGTTGGCACTCACTGTCATTATTAAGGACCAGCAGTGTGCACTCAATGTGATTATTAATGACCAGCGACGGGCACTCACTGTGATTATTAATGACCAGCAATGGGCACACATTGTGATTATTAGAAACCAACAGTGGGCACTCACAGTCGTTTTTAATAACCAGCATTTGGCACACTCTGTGCTTATTAATTACCAGCAGTGGGCACTCACTGTGATTATTGATAACCAGCAGTGGGCACTCACAGTCGTTATTAATAACCAGCATTGGGCACTCACGGTCGTTATTAATAACCAGCAGTGTGAACTCAGTGTGATTTTTAATAACCAGCAATGGGCACTCACTGTGATTATTAATGACCAGCATTGGGCACTCACTGTGATTATTAATAACCAGCAGTGGGCACACACTGTGATTATTAAAAACCAGAAGTGGGCACTGACTGTGATTATTAATATCCAGCAAGTGGCACTCACTGTGATTATTAATGACCAGCAGTGGGCACTCACTGTGATTATTAATGACCAGCAGTGGGCACTCACTGTGATTATTAATGACCAGCAGTGTGCACTCACAGTCGTTAATAATAACCAGCAGTTGGCACTCACTGTGCTTATTAATAACCAGCAGTGGGCACTCACTGTGATTATTAATAAACAGCAGTGGGCACTCACTGTTATTATTAATGAACAGCTGTGGGAACTCACTGTGCTTATTAATGAACAGCTGGGGGAACTCAATGTGATTATTAATGACCAGCAGTGGGCAATAACTGTGATTATTAATAACAAGCAGTTGGCACTCACTGACATTATTAATGACCAGCAGTGGGCACTCACTGTGATTATTAATGACCAGCAGTGGGCAAACAATGTCATTATTAATAACCAGCAGTGGGCACTCACTGTGATTATTAATGCCCAGCAGTGGGCACTTATTGTGATTAATAATTACCTGCAGTGGGACCTCACAGTATTCATTAATAACCAGCAGTGGGCACTCACTGTCGCTATTAATGACCAGCAGTGGGCACTCACTGTCGTTATTAATAAACAGCATGGGCACTCACTGTCATTTTTAATAACCAACAGTAGGCAGTTAGTGTGATTATTAATGACCAGCAGTGGGCAATCACTGTCATTATTAATAACCAGCGGTGGGCACTCATTGTCATTATTAATGACCAGCAGTGGGCACTCACTCTGATTATTAATGACCAGCAGTGGGCACTCACTGTGATTCTTAATAACTAGTAGTGCGCACTCTTTGTGATTATTAATAACCAGCAGTGGGCCCTCACTGTGAATATTCATGACCAGCAGTGGGCACTCACTGTCGTTATTAATAACCAGCAGTGGGCATTCACTGTGATTATTAATGACCAGCAGTGGGCAGTCACAGTGATTATTAATAACTAGCAGTGGGCATGCACTGTGATTATAAATGAACAGCTTTGAGCACTCACTGTCGTTATTAATAACCAGCTGTGCTCACTCACTGTGATTATTAATAACCAGCAGTGGGCACTTACTGTGATTATTACTGATCTTCAGTGGGCACTCACTGTCATTATTAATAACTAGCAGTGGGCACTCACTGTGATTATTAATGACCAGCAGTGGGCACTCACTCTGATTATTAATGACCAGCAGTGGGCAGTCACAGTGATTATTAATAACTAGCAGTGGGCATGCACTGTGATTATAAATGAACAGCTTTGAGCACTCACTGTCGTTATTAATAACCAGCTGTGCTCACTCACTGTGATTATTAATAACCAGCAGTGGGCACTTACTGTGATTATTACTGATCTTCAGTGGGCACTCACTGTCATTATTAATAACTAGCAGTGGGCACTCACTGTGATTATTAATGACCAGCAGTGGGCACTCACTCTGATTATTAATGACCAGCAGTGGGCACTCACTGTGATTATTAATGACCAGCATTGGGCACTCACTGTCGTTATTAATAACCAGCAGTAGGCACTCACTGTGATTATTTAAAACCAGCAGTGGGCACTCACTGTGATTTTTAATAACCAGCAGTGGGCACTCATTGTCGTTATTAATATCCAGCAGTGGGCACTCACTGTGATTATTAATGACCAGCAGTGGGCACTCACTGTGATTATTAATGACCAGCAGTGGGCACTCAACTGTCGTTATTAATAACCAGCAGTAGGCACTGACAGTCATTATTAATGACGAGCAGTGGGAATTCACTTTGATTATTAATAAGCATCAGTGGGCACTCACTGTGAACATAGATGACCAGAGGTGGGCACTCACCGTCATTATTAATGACCAGCAGTGGGCACTCACTGTGATTACTGATATCCAGCAGTTGGCACTCACTGAGATAATTAATGACCAGCATTGGGCACAAACCATCATTATTAATGACCAGCAGTGGGAACACACCATCATTATTAATGACCAGCCGTGGGCACTCACGGTGATTATTAATAACCAGCAGTGGGCACTCACTGTGATTATTAAAAACCAGCAGTGGGCACTCACTGTCGTTATTAATAACCAGCAGTGGGCATTCACTGTGATTATTAAAAACGAGCAGTGGACAGTCACTGTCATTATTAATGATCAGCAGTGGGCACTCACTGTGATTATTAATGACCAGCAGTGGGATCTCACAGTGATTATAAATGACCAGCTTTGGGCACTCACTGTCGTTATTAATAACCAGCTGTGCGCACTCACTGTGATTATTAATAACCAGCAGTGCGCACTCACTGTGATTATTACTGATCTTCAGTGGGCACTCACTGTCGTTATTAATAACCAGCAGTGGGCACTTACCGTGATTATTAATGACCTGCGATGGGCACTCACTGTGATTATTAATGACCAGCAGTGGGCACTCACTGTGATTATTAATGACAAGCAGTGGGATCTCACAGTGATTATTAATAACAAGCAGTGGGCACGCACTGTGATTATAAATGACCCGCTTTGGTCACTCACTGTCGTTATTAAGAACCAGCTGTGCGCACTCACTGTGATTATTAATAACCAGCAGTGGGGACTCACAGTCGTTATTAATAACCAGCAGTTGGCACTCACTGTGCTTATTAATAACCAGCATTGGGCACTCACTGTCATTATTAATGACCAGCAGTAGGCACACACAGTGATTATTTATAACCAGCAGTGGGCACTCACTGTCATTATTAATGACCAGCAGTGGGCAGTCACTGTGATTATTGATATCCAGCAGTTGGCACTCACTGAGATAATTAATGACCAACATTGGGCACAAACCATCATTATTAATGACCAGCAGTGGGAACACACCGTCATTATTAATGACCAGCCGTGGGCACTCACGGTGATTATTAATAACCAGCAGTGGGCACTCACTGTGATTATTAAAAACCAGCAGTGGGCACTCACGGTGATTATTAATAACCAGCAGTGGGCACTCACTGTGATTATTAAAAGCCAGCAGTGGGCACTCACTGTCGTTATTAATAACCAGCAGTGGGCATTCACTGTGATTATTAAAAACGAGCAGTGGACAGTCACTGTCATTATTAATGATCAGCAGTGGGCCCTCACTGTCATTATTAATGACCAGCAGTGGGCACTCACCGTGATTATTAATAACCAGCAGTTGGCACTCACTGTCATTATTAAGGACCAGCAGTGGGCACTCACTGTGATTATTAATGACCAGCAGTGGGATCTCACAGTGATTATTAATAACCAGCAGTGGGCATGCACTGTGATTATAAATGACCAGCTTTGGGCACTCACTGTCGTTATTAATAACCAGCTGTGCGCACTCACTGTGCTTATTAATAACCAGCAGTGCGCACTCACTGTGATTATTATTGATCTTCAGTGGGCACTCATTGTCGTTATTAATAACCAGCAGTGGGCACTCACTGTGATTATTGATGACCAGCAGTTAGCACTCACTGTGATTATAAATGACCAGCAGTGGGCACTCACAGTCATTATTAATAACCAATAGTGCGCACTCTTTGTGATTATTTAGAACCAGCAGTGGGCGCTCACTGTGATTATTAAAATCGAGCAGTGGACAGTCACTGTGATTATTACTGATCTTCAGTGGGCACTCACTGTCGTTATCAATAACCAGCAGTGGGCACTTACCGTGATTATTAATGACCTGCGATGGGCACTCACTGTGATTATTAATGACCAGCAATGGGCACACACTGTGATTATTAGAAACCAGCAGTGGGCACTCACAGTCGTTATTAATAACCAGCAGTTGGCACTCACTGTGCTTATTAATAACCAGCAGTGGGTACTCACTGTGATTATTAATAACCAGCAGTGGGCACCCACAGTCGTTATTAATAACCAGAATTGGGCACTCACGGTCGTTATTAATAACCAGCAGTGGGCACTCAGTGTGATTATTAATGACCAGCAGTGGGCTCGCATTGTGATTATTAATGACCAGCAGTGGGCACTCACTGTGATTATTAATAACCTGCAGTGGGCACTCACTGTCATTATTAATGACCAGCAGTGGGCATTCACTGTGATTATTAAAAACCAGCATTGGCACTCACTGTCGTTATTAATAACCAGCAGTGGGCACTCACTGTGATTATTAAAAACCAGCATTGGCACTCACTGTCGTTATTAATAACCAGCAGTGGGCACTCACTGTGATTATTAATAACCAGCAGTGGGCACTCACTGTGATTATTAATAACCAGCAGTGGGCACTCACTGTGATTATTAAAAACCAGCAGTGGGCACTCATTGTCATGATTAATGAACAGCAGTGGGCACTCACTGTGATTATTAATAAACAGCAGTGGGCACACACTGTGATTATTAATGACCAGCACTGGGCACACACTGTGATTATGAATAACCAGCAGTGGACACTCACTGTGATTATAAATGACCAGCATTGGGCACTCACTGTGCTCATTAATGACCTTCAGTGGGCAGTCACTGTGATTATTAATGACCAGCGAGGGGCACTCACTGTGATTATTAATAACCAGCGGTGGGCACTCATTGTGATTATTAATAACCAGCAGTGGGCACTCACTGTCGTTATTAATAACCAGCAGTGCGCACTCACTGTGATTATAAATAACCAGCAGTGGACCGTCACTGTCATTATTAATGATCAGCAGTGGGCCCTCACTGTCATTATTAATGACCAGCAGTGGGCACTCACCGTTATTATTAATAACCAGCAGTTGGCACTCACTGTCATTATTAAGGACCTTCAGTGGGCACTCACTGTGATTATTAATGACCAGCAGTGGGATCTCACAGTGATTATTAATAACAAGCAGTGGGCAGGCACTGTGATTATAAATGACCCGCTTTGGGCACTCACTGTCGTTATTAATAACCAGCTGTGCGCACTCACTGTGATTATTAATAACCAGCAGTGGGGACTCACAGTCGTTATTAATAACCAGCAGTTGGCACTCACTGTCATTATTAATGACCAGCAGTGGGCACTCACTGTGATTATTAATGACCAGCATTGTGCACTCACTGTCGTTATTAATAACCAGCAGTAGGCACTCACTGTGATTATTTAAAACCAGCAGTGGGCACTCACTGTGATTTTTAATAACCAGCAGTGGGCACTCATTGTCGTTATTAATATCCAGCAGTGGGCACTCACTGTGATTATTAATGACCAGCAGTGGGCACTCACTGTGATTATTAATGACCAGCAGTGGGCACTCAACTGTCGTTATTAATAACCAGCAGTAGGCACTGACAGTCATTATTAATGACCAGCAGTGGGAATTCACTTTGATTATTAATAAGCATCAGTGGGCACTCACTGTGAACATAGATGACCAGAGGTGGGCACTCACCGTCATTATTAATGACCAGCAGTGGGCACTCACTGTGATTACTGATATCCAGCAGTTGGCACTCACTGAGATAATTAATGACCAGCATTGGGCACAAACCATCATTATTAATGACCAGCAGTGGGAACACACCATCATTATTAATGACCAGCCGTGGGCACTCACGGTGATTATTAATAACCAGCAGTGGGCACTCACTGTGATTATTAAAAACCAGCAGTGGGCACTCACTGTCGTTATTAATAACCAGCAGTGGGCATTCACTGTGATTATTAAAAACGAGCAGTGGACAGTCACTGTCATTATTAATGATCAGCAGTGGGCACTCACTGTGATTATTAATGACCAGCAGTGGAATCTCACAGTGATTATAAATGACCAGCTTTGGGCACTCACTGTCGTTATTAATAACCAGCAGTGCGCACTCACTGTGATTATTAATAACCAGCAGTGCGCACTCACTGTGATTATTACTGATCTTCAGTGGGCACTCACTGTCGTTATTAATAACCAGCAGTGGGCACTTACCGTGATTATTAATGACCTGCGATGGGCACTCACTGTGATTATTAATGACCAGCAGTGGGCACTCACTGTGATTATTAATGACAAGCAGTGGGATCTCACAGTGATTATTAATAACAAGCAGTGGGCACGCACTGTGATTATAAATGACCCGCTTTGGTCACTCACTGTCGTTATTAAGAACCAGCTGTGCGCACTCACTGTGATTATTAATAACCAGCAGTGGGGACTCACTGTCGTTATTAATAACCAGCAGTTGGCACTCACTGTGCTTATTAATAACCAGCATTGGGCACTCACTGTCATTATTAATGACCAGCAGTAGGCACACACAGTGATTATTTATAACCAGCAGTGGGCACTCACTGTCATTATTAATGACCAGCAGTGGGCAGTCACTGTGATTATTGATATCCAGCAGTTGGCACTCACTGAGATAATTAATGACCAACATTGGGCACAAACCATCATTATTAATGACCAGCAGTGGGAACACACCGTCATTATTAATGACCAGCCGTGGGCACTCACGGTGATTATTAATAACCAGCAGTGGGCACTCACTGTGATTATTAAAAACCAGCAGTGGGCACTCACGGTGATTATTAATAACCAGCAGTGGGCACTCACTGTGATTATTAAAAGCCAGCAGTGGGCACTCACTGTCGTTATTAATAACCAGCAGTGGGCATTCACTGTGATTATTAAAAACGAGCAGTGGACAGTCACTGTCATTATTAATGATCAGCAGTGGGCCCTCACTGTCATTATTAATGACCAGCAGTGGGCACTCACCGTGATTATTAATAACCAGCAGTTGGCACTCACTGTCATTATTAAGGACCAGCAGTGGGCACTCACTGTGATTATTAATGACCAGCAGTGGGATCTCACAGTGATTATTAATAACCAGCAGTGGGCATGCACTGTGATTATAAATGACCAGCTTTGGGCACTCACTGTCGTTATTAATAACCAGCTGTGCGCACTCACTGTGCTTATTAATAACCAGCAGTGCGCACTCACTGTGATTATTATTGATCTTCAGTGGGCACTCATTGTCGTTATTAATAACCAGCAGTGGGCACTCACTGTGATTATTGATGACCAGCAGTTAGCACTCACTGTGATTATAAATGACCAGCAGTGGGCACTCACAGTCATTATTAATAACCAATAGTGCGCACTCTTTGTGATTATTTAGAACCAGCAGTGGGCGCTCACTGTGATTATTAAAATCGAGCAGTGGACAGTCACTGTGATTATTACTGATCTTCAGTGGGCACTCACTGTCGTTATCAATAACCAGCAGTGGGCACTTACCGTGATTATTAATGACCTGCGATGGGCACTCACTGTGATTATTAATGACCAGCAATGGGCACACACTGTGATTATTAGAAACCAGCAGTGGGCACTCACAGTCGTTATTAATAACCAGCAGTTGGCACTCACTGTGCTTATTAATAACCAGCAGTGGGTACTCACTGTGATTATTAATAACCAGCAGTGGGCACCCACAGTCGTTATTAATAACCAGAATTGGGCACTCACGGTCGTTATTAATAACCAGCAGTGGGCACTCAGTGTGATTATTAATGACCAGCAGTGGGCTCGCATTGTGATTATTAATGACCAGCAGTGGGCACTCACTGTGATTATTAATAACCTGCAGTGGGCACTCACTGTCATTATTAATGACCAGCAGTGGGCATTCACTGTGATTATTAAAAACCAGCATTGGCACTCACTGTCGTTATTAATAACCAGCAGTGGGCACTCACTGTGATTATTAAAAACCAGCATTGGCACTCACTGTCGTTATTAATAACCAGCAGTGGGCACTCACTGTGATTATTAATAACCAGCAGTGGGCACTCACTGTGATTATTAATAACCAGCAGTGGGCACTCACTGTGATTATTAAAAACCAGCAGTGGGCACTCATTGTCATGATTAATGAACAGCAGTGGGCACTCACTGTGATTATTAATAAACAGCAGTGGGCACACACTGTGATTATTAATGACCAGCACTGGGCACACACTGTGATTATGAATAACCAGCAGTGGACACTCACTGTGATTATAAATGACCAGCATTGGGCACTCACTGTGCTCATTAATGACCTTCAGTGGGCAGTCACTGTGATTATTAATGACCAGCGAGGGGCACTCACTGTGATTATTAATAACCAGCGGTGGGCACTCATTGTGATTATTAATAACCAGCAGTGGGCACTCACTGTCGTTATTAATAACCAGCAGTGCGCACTCACTGTGATTATAAATAACCAGCAGTGGACCGTCACTGTCATTATTAATGATCAGCAGTGGGCCCTCACTGTCATTATTAATGACCAGCAGTGGGCACTCACCGTTATTATTAATAACCAGCAGTTGGCACTCACTGTCATTATTAAGGACCTTCAGTGGGCACTCACTGTGATTATTAATGACCAGCAGTGGGATCTCACAGTGATTATTAATAACAAGCAGTGGGCACGCACTGTGATTATAAATGACCCGCTTTGGGCACTCACTGTCGTTATTAATAACCAGCTGTGCGCACTCACTGTGATTATTAATAACCAGCAGTGGGGACTCACAGTCGTTATTAATAACCAGCAGTTGGCACTCACTGTGCTTATTAATAACCAGCAGTGGGCTCTCACTGTCATTATTAATGACCAGCAGTGGGCACTCACTGTGATTATTAATGACCAGCATTGGGCACTCACTGTCGTTATTAATAACCAGCAGTAGGCACACACTGTGATTATTTATAACCAGCAGTGGGCACTCACTGTCATTATTAATGACCAGCAATGGGCAGTCACTGTGATTATTGATATCCAGCAGTTGGCACTCACTGAGATAATTAATGACCAACATTGGGCACAAACCATCATTATTAATGACCAGCAGTGGGAACACACCGTCATTATTAATGACCAGCCGTGGGCACTCACGGTGATTATTAATAACCAGCAGTGGGCACTCAAGGTGATTATTAATAACCAGCAGTTGGCACTCACTGTCATTATTAAGGACCAGCAGTGGGCATTCACTGTGATTATTAAAAACGAGCAGTGGACAGTCACTGTCATTCTTAATGATCAGCAGTGGGCACTCACCGTGATTATTAATAACCAGCAGTTGGCACTCACTGTCATTATTAAGGACCAGTAGTGAGCACTCAATGTGATTATTAATGACCAGCAGTGGGATCTCACTGTGATTATTAATAACCTGCAGTGGGCACTCACTGTCATTATTAATGACCAGCAGTGGGCATTCACTGTGATTATTAAAAACCAGCATTGGCACTCACTGTCGTTATTAATAACCAGCAGTGGGCACTCACTGTGATTATTAAAAACCAGCATTGGCACTCACTGTCGTTATTAATAACCAGCAGTGGGCACTCACTGTGATTATTAATAACCAGCAGTGGGCACTCACTGTGATTATTAATAACCAGCAGTGGGCACTCACTGTGATTATTAAAAACCAGCAGTGGGCACTCATTGTCATGATTAATGAACAGCAGTGGGCACTCACTGTGATTATTAATAAACAGCAGTGGGCACACACTGTGATTATTAATGACCAGCACTGGGCACACACTGTGATTATGAATAACCAGCAGTGGACACTCACTGTGATTATAAATGACCAGCATTGGGCACTCACTGTGCTCATTAATGACCTTCAGTGGGCAGTCACTGTGATTATTAATGACCAGCGAGGGGCACTCACTGTGATTATTAATAACCAGCGGTGGGCACTCATTGTGATTATTAATAACCAGCAGTGGGCACTCACTGTCGTTATTAATAACCAGCAGTGCGCACTCACTGTGATTATAAATAACCAGCAGTGGACCGTCACTGTCATTATTAATGATCAGCAGTGGGCCCTCACTGTCATTATTAATGACCAGCAGTGGGCACTCACCGTTATTATTAATAACCAGCAGTTGGCACTCACTGTCATTATTAAGGACCTTCAGTGGGCACTCACTGTGATTATTAATGACCAGCAGTGGGATCTCACAGTGATTATTAATAACAAGCAGTGGGCAGGCACTGTGATTATAAATGACCCGCTTTGGGCACTCACTGTCGTTATTAATAACCAGCTGTGCGCACTCACTGTGATTATTAATAACCAGCAGTGGGGACTCACAGTCGTTATTAATAACCAGCAGTTGGCACTCACTGTGCTTATTAATAACCAGCAGTGGGCTCTCACTGTCATTATTAATGACCAGCAGTGGGCACTCACTGTGATTATTAATGACCAGCATTGGGCACTCACTGTCGTTATTAATAACCAGCAGTAGGCACACACTGTGATTATTTATAACCAGCAGTGGGCACTCACTGTCATTATTAATGACCAGCAATGGGCAGTCACTGTGATTATTGATATCCAGCAGTTGGCACTCACTGAGATAATTAATGACCAACATTGGGCACAAACCATCATTATTAATGACCAGCAGTGGGAACACACCGTCATTATTAATGACCAGCCGTGGGCACTCACGGTGATTATTAATAACCAGCAGTGGGCACTCAAGGTGATTATTAATAACCAGCAGTTGGCACTCACTGTCATTATTAAGGACCAGCAGTGGGCATTCACTGTGATTATTAAAAACGAGCAGTGGACAGTCACTGTCATTCTTAATGATCAGCAGTGGGCACTCACCGTGATTATTAATAACCAGCAGTTGGCACTCACTGTCATTATTAAGGACCAGTAGTGAGCACTCAATGTGATTATTAATGACCAGCAGTGGGATCTCACAGTGATTATTAATAACCAGCAGTGGGCATGCACTGTGATTATAAATGACCAGCTTTGGGCACTCACTGTCGTTATTAATAACCAGCTGTGCGCACTTACTGTGCTTATTAATAACCAGCAGTGCGCACTCACTGTGATTATTACTGATCTTCAGTGGGCACTCACTGTCGTTATTAATAACCAGCAGTGGGCACTCACTGTGATGATTGATGACCAGCAGTGGGCACTCACTGTGATTATAAATGACCAGCAGTGGGCAGTCACTGTGATTATTGATATCCAGCAGTTGGCACTCACTGAGATAATTAATGACCAACATTGGGCACAAACCATCATTATTAATGACCAGCAGTGGGAACACACCGTCATTATTAATGACCAGCCGTGGGCACTCACGGTGATTATTAATAACCAGCAGTGGGCACTCACTGTGATTATTAAAAACCAGCAGTGGGCACTCACGGTGATTATTAATAACCAGCAGTGGGCACTCACTGTGATTATTAAAAGCCAGCAGTGGGCACTCACTGTCGTTATTAATAACCAGCAGTGGGCATTCACTGTGATTATTAAAAACGAGCAGTGGACAGTCACTGTCATTATTAATGATCAGCAGTGGGCCCTCACTGTCATTATTAATGACCAGCAGTGGGCACTCACCGTGATTATTAATAACCAGCAGTTGGCACTCACTGTCATTATTAAGGACCAGCAGTGGGCACTCACTGTGATTATTAATGACCAGCAGTGGGATCTCACAGTGATTATTAATAACCAGCAGTGGGCATGCACTGTGATTATAAATGACCAGCTTTGGGCACTCACTGTCGTTATTAATAACCAGCTGTGCGCACTCACTGTGCTTATTAATAACCAGCAGTGCGCACTCACTGTGATTATTATTGATCTTCAGTGGGCACTCATTGTCGTTATTAATAACCAGCAGTGGGCACTCACTGTGATTATTGATGACCAGCAGTTAGCACTCACTGTGATTATAAATGACCAGCAGTGGGCACTCACAGTCATTATTAATAACCAATAGTGCGCACTCTTTGTGATTATTTAGAACCAGCAGTGGGCGCTCACTGTGATTATTAAAATCGAGCAGTGGACAGTCACTGTGATTATTACTGATCTTCAGTGGGCACTCACTGTCGTTATCAATAACCAGCAGTGGGCACTTACCGTGATTATTAATGACCTGCGATGGGCACTCACTGTGATTATTAATGACCAGCAATGGGCACACACTGTGATTATTAGAAACCAGCAGTGGGCACTCACAGTCGTTATTAATAACCAGCAGTTGGCACTCACTGTGCTTATTAATAACCAGCAGTGGGTACTCACTGTGATTATTAATAACCAGCAGTGGGCACCCACAGTCGTTATTAATAACCAGAATTGGGCACTCACGGTCGTTATTAATAACCAGCAGTGGGCACTCAGTGTGATTATTAATGACCAGCAGTGGGCTCGCATTGTGATTATTAATGACCAGCAGTGGGCACTCACTGTGATTATTAATAACCTGCAGTGGGCACTCACTGTCATTATTAATGACCAGCAGTGGGCATTCACTGTGATTATTAAAAACCAGCATTGGCACTCACTGTCGTTATTAATAACCAGCAGTGGGCACTCACTGTGATTATTAAAAACCAGCATTGGCACTCACTGTCGTTATTAATAACCAGCAGTGGGCACTCACTGTGATTATTAATAACCAGCAGTGGGCACTCACTGTGATTATTAATAACCAGCAGTGGGCACTCACTGTGATTATTAAAAACCAGCAGTGGGCACTCATTGTCATGATTAATGAACAGCAGTGGGCACTCACTGTGATTATTAATAAACAGCAGTGGGCACACACTGTGATTATTAATGACCAGCACTGGGCACACACTGTGATTATGAATAACCAGCAGTGGGCACTCACTGTGATTATAAATGACCAGCATTGGGCACTCACTGTGCTCATTAATGACCTTCAGTGGGCAGTCACTGTGATTATTAATGACCAGCGAGGGGCACTCACTGTGATTATTAATAACCAGCGGTGGGCACTCATTGTGATTATTAATAACCAGCAGTGGGCACTCACTGTCGTTATTAATAACCAGCAGTGCGCACTCACTGTGATTATAAATAACCAGCAGTGGACCGTCACTGTCATTATTAATGATCAGCAGTGGGCCCTCACTGTCATTATTAATGACCAGCAGTGGGCACTCACCGTTATTATTAATAACCAGCAGTTGGCACTCACTGTCATTATTAAGGACCTTCAGTGGGCACTCACTGTGATTATTAATGACCAGCAGTGGGATCTCACAGTGATTATTAATAACAAGCAGTGGGCACGCACTGTGATTATAAATGACCCGCTTTGGGCACTCACAGTCGTTATTAATAACCAGCAGTTGGCACTCACTGTGCTTATTAATAACCAGCAGTGGGCTCTCACTGTCATTATTAATGACCAGCAGTGGGCACTCACTGTGATTATTAATGACCAGCATTGGGCACTCACTGTCGTTATTAATAACCAGCAGTAGGCACACACTGTGATTATTTATAACCAGCAGTGGGCACTCACTGTCATTATTAATGACCAGCAATGGGCAGTCACTGTGATTATTGATATCCAGCAGTTGGCACTCACTGAGATAATTAATGACCAACATTGGGCACAAACCATCATTATTAATGACCAGCAGTGGGAACACACCGTCATTATTAATGACCAGCCGTGGGCACTCACGGTGATTATTAATAACCAGCAGTGGGCACTCACTGTGATTATTAAAAACCAGCAGTGGGCACTCACTGTCATTATTAATAACCAGCAGTGGGCATTCACTGTGATTATTAATAACCAGCAGTTGGCACTCACTGTCATTATTAAGGACCAGCAGTGGGCATTCACTGTGATTATTAAAAACGAGCAGTGGACAGTCACTGTCATTCTTAATGATCAGCAGTGGGCACTCACCGTGATTATTAATAACCAGCAGTTGGCACTCACTGTCATTATTAAGGACCAGCAGTGGGCACTCAATGTGATTATTAATGACCAGCAGTGGGATCTCACAGTGATTATTAATAACCAGCAGTGGGCATGCACTGTGATTATAAATGACCAGCTTTGGGCACTCACTGTCGTTATTAATAACTAGCTGTGCGCACTTACTGTGCTTATTAATAACCAGCAGTGCGCACTCACTGTGATTATTACTGATCTTCAGTGGGCACTCACTGTCGTTATTAATAACCAGCAGTGGGCACTCACTGTGATTATTGATGACCAGCAGTTCGCACTCACTGTGATTATAAATGACCAGCAGTGGGCACTCACAGTCATTATTAATAACCAATAGTGCGCACTCTTTGTGATTATTAATGACCAGCAGTGGGCAGTCACTGTCATTATTAATGACCAGCAAGGGGCACTCACTGTGATTATTAATAACCAGCAGTGGGCACTCACAGTCATTATTAATAACCAGCAGTGGGAATTCACTTTGATTATTAATAAGCAGCAGTGGGCACTCACTGTGATTATTAAAAACCAGCATTGGCACTCACTGTCGTTATTAATAACCTGCAGTGGGCACTCACTGTGATTATTAATAACCAGCAGTGGGCACTCACTGTGATTATTAAAAACCAGCACTGGCACTCACTGTCGTTATTAATAACCAGCAGTGGGCACTCACTGTGATTATTAATAACCAGCAGTGGGCACTCATTGTACATGATTAATGAACAGCAGTGGGCACTCACTGTGATTATTAATAACCAGCAGTGGGCACACACTGTGATTATTAATGACCAGCACTGGGCACACTCTGTGATTATGAATAACCAGCAGTGGACACTCACTGTGATTATAAATGACCAGCATTGGAAACTAACTGTGCTCATTAATGACCTTCATTGGGCAGTCACTGTGATTACTAATGACCAGCGAGGGGCACTCACTGTGATTATTAATAACCAGCGGTGGGCACTCATTGTGATTATTAATAACCAGCAGTGGACACTCACTGTCGTTATTAATAACCAGCAGTGCGCACTCACTGTGATTATAAATAACCAGCAGTGGGCACTCACTGTCGTTATTAATAACCAGCAGTGGGCACTCACTATGATCATTAATAACCAGAAGTGGACACTCACTGTCGTTATTAATAACCAGCACTGGACACTCACTGTCGTTATTAATAAGCAGCAGTGCACACTCACTGTGATTATAAATAACCAGCAGTGGACCGTCACTGTCATTATTAATGACCAGCAGTGGGCACTCACCGTTATTATTAATAACCAGCAGTTGGCACTCACTGTCATTATTAAGGACCTTCAGTGGGCACTCACTGTGATTATTAATGACCAGCAGTGGGATCTCACAGTGATTATTAATAACAAGCAGTGGGCACGCAATGATTATAAATGACCCGCTTTGGGCACTCACTGTAATTATTAATAACAAGCTGTGCGCACTCACTGTGATTATTAATAACCAGCAGTGGGGACTCACAGTCGTTATTAATAACCAGCAGTTGGCACTCACTGTGCTTATTAATAACCAGCAGTGGGCTCTCACTGTCATTAATAATGACCAGCAGTGGGCACTCACTGTGATTATCAATGACCAGCAGTGGGCACTAACTGTCATTATTAATGGCCAGCAGTGTGCACTCACTGTGATTATTAATGACCAGCATTGGGCACTCACTGTCGTTATTAATAACCAGCAGTAGGCACACACTGTGATTATTTATAACCAGCAGTGGGCACTCACTGTGATTATTAATGACCAGCAGTGGGCAGTCACTGTGATTATTGATATCCAGCAGTTGGCACTCACTGAGATAATTAATGACCAGCATTGGGCACAAACCATCATTATTAATGACCAGCAGTGGGAACACACCGTCATTATTAATGACCAGCCGTGGGCACTCACGGTGATTATTAATAACCAGCAGTGGGCACTCACTGTGATTATTAAAAACCAGCAGTGGACACTCACTGTCGTTATTAATAACCAGCAGTGCGCACTCACTGTGATTATAAATAACCAGCAGTGGGCACTCACTGTCGTTATTAATAACCAGCAGTGGGCACTCACTATGATCATTAATAACCAGAAGTGGACACTCACTGTCGTTATTAATAACCAGCACTGGACACTCACTGTCGTTATTAATAAGCAGCAGTGCACACTCACTGTGATTATAAATAACCAGCAGTGGACCGTCACTGTCATTATTAATGATCAGCAGTGGGCCCTCACTGTCATTATTAATGACCAGCAGTGGGCACTCACCGTTATTATTAATAACCAGCAGTTGGCACTCACTGTCATTATTAAGGACCTTCAGTGGGCACTCACTGTGATTATTAATGACCAGCAGTGGGATCTCACAGTGATTATTAATAACAAGCAGTGGGCACGCACTGTGATTATAAATGACCCGCTTTGGGCACTCACTGTGATTATTAATAACAAGCTGTGCGCACTCACTGTGATTATTAATAACCAGCAGTGGGGACTCACAGTCGTTATTAATAACCAGCAGTTGGCACTCACTGTGCTTATTAATAACCAGCAGTGGGCAGTCACTGTCATTAATAATGACCAGCAGTGGGCACTCACTGTGATTATCAATG
Organism: Carcharodon carcharias; assembly: GCF_017639515.1. Taxonomy (NCBI): domain Eukaryota; kingdom Metazoa; phylum Chordata; class Chondrichthyes; order Lamniformes; family Lamnidae; genus Carcharodon; species Carcharodon carcharias. Next base: position 1,401,437 of record NC_054475.1, on the reverse strand, counting down.
ACCAGCAGTGGGCACTAACTGTCATTATTAATGGCCAGCAGTGTGCACTCACTGTGATTATTAATGACCAGCATTGGGCACTCACTGTCGTTATTAATAACCAGCAGTAGGCACACACTGTGATTATTTATAACCAGCAGTGGGCACTCACTGTGATTATTAATGACCAGCAGTGGGCAGTCACTGTGATTATTGATATCCAGCAGTTGGCACTCACTGAGATAATTAATGACCAGCATTGGGCACAAACCATCATTATTAATGACCAGCAGTGGGAACACACCGTCATTATTAATGACCAGCCGTGGGCACTCACGGTGATTATTAATAACCAGCAGTGGGCACTCACTGTGATTATTAAAAACCAGCAGTGGGCACTCACTGTGGTTATTAAAAACGAGCAGTGGACAGTCACTGTCATTATTAATGACCAGCAGTGGGCACTCACCGTGATTATTAATAACCAGCAGTTGGCACTCACTGTCATTATTAAGGACCAGCAGTGGGCACTCACTGTGATTATTAATGACCAGCAGTGGGATCTCACAGTGATTATTAATAACCAGCAGTGGGCATGCACTGTGATTATAAATGACCAGCTTTGGGCACTCACTGTCGTTATTAATAACCAGCTGTGCGCACTCACTGTGCTTATTAATAACCAGCAGTGCGCACTCACTGTGATTATTACTGATCTTCAGTGGGCACTCACTGTCGTTATTAATAACCAGCAGTGGGCACTCACTGTGATTATTGATGACCAGCAGTTAGCACTTACTGTGATTATAAATGACCAGCAGTGGGCACTCACAGTCATTATTAATAACCAATAGTGCGCACTCTTTGTGATTATTTAGAACCAGCAGTGGGCGCTCACTGTGATTATTAATGACCAGCAGTGGGCACTCACTGTCGTTATTAATAACCAGCAGTGGGCACTCACTGCGATTATTAATGACCAGCAGTGGGCAGTCACTGTCATTATTAATGACCAGCAAGGGGCACTCACTGTGATTATTAATAACCAGCAGTGGGCACTCACAGTCATTATTAATAACCAGCAGTGGGAATTCACTTTGATTATTAATAAGCAGCAGTGGGCACTCACTGTGATTATTAAAAACCAGCATTGGCAGTCACTGTCGTTATTAATAACCAGCAGTGGGCACTCACTGTGATTATTAATAACCAGCAGTGGGCACTCACTGTGATTATTAAAAACCAGCATTGGCACTCACTGTCGTTATTAATAACCAGCAGTGGGCACTCACTGTGATTATTAATAACCAGCAGTGGGCACACATTGTCATGATTAATGAACAGCAGTGGGCACTCACTGTGATTATTAATAACCAGCAGTGGGCACACACTGTGATTATTAATGACCAGCACTGGGCACACACTGTGATTATGAATAACCAGCAGTGGACACTCACTGTGATTATAAATGACCAGCATTAGGCACTCACTGTGCTCATTAATGACCTTCAGTGGGCACTCACTGTGATTACTAATAACCAGCGAGGGGCACTCACTGTGATTATTAATAACCAGCGGTGGGCACTCATTGTGATTATTAATAAACAGCAGTGGGCACTCACTGTCGTTATTAATAACCAGCAGTGGGCACTCACTGTCATTATTAAGGACCTTCAGTGGGCACTCACTGTGATTATTAATGACCAGCAGTGGGATCTCACAGTGATTATTAATAACAAGCAGTGGGCACGCACTGTGATTATAAATGACCCGCTTTGGGCACTCACTGTCGTTATTAATAACCAGCTGTGCGCACTCACTGTGATTATTAATAACCAGCAGTGTGGACTCACAGTCGTTATTAATAACCAGCAGTTGGCACTCACTGTGCTTATTAATAACCAGCAGTGGGCTCTCACTGTCATTATTAATGACCAGCAGTGGGCACTCACTTTCATTATTAATGACCAGCAGTGGGCACTAACTGTCATTATTACTGACCTGCAGTGTGCACTCACTGTGATTATTAATGACCAGCAGTAGGCACACACTGTGATTATTTATAACCAGCAGTTGGCACTCACTGAGATAATTAATGACCAGCAGTGGGCACTCACGGTGATTATTAATAACCAGCGGTGGGCACTCACTGTGATTATTAAAAACCAGCAGTGGGCACTCACTGTGATTATTAATAACTAGCAGTGGGCATTCACTGTGATTATTAAAAACGAGCAGTGGACAGTCACTGTCATTCTTAATGATCAGCAGTGGGCACTCACCGTGATTATTAATAACCAGCAGTGGGCCCTCACTGTCATTATTAATGACCAGCAGTGGGCACTCACCATGATTATTAATAACCAGCAGTGGGCCCTCACTGTCATTATTAATGACCAGCAGTGGGCACTCACCATGATTATTAATAACCAGCAGTTGGCACTCACTGTCATTATTAAGGACCAGCAGTGGGCACTCACTGTGATTATTAATGACCAGCAGTGGGATCTCACAGTGATTATTAATAACCAGCAATGGGCATGCACTGTGATTATAAATGACCAGCTTTGGGCACTCACTGTCGTTATTAATAACCAGCTGTGCGCACTCACTGTGCTTATTAATAACCAGCAGTGCGCACTCACTTTGATTATTACTGATCTTCAGTGGGCACTCACTGTCGTTATTAATAACCAGCAGTGGGCACTCACTGTGATTATTGATGACCAGCAGTTAGCACTTACTGTGATTATAAATGACCAGCAGTGGGCACTCACAGTCATTATTAATAACCAATAGTGCGCACTCTTTGTGATTATTTAGAACCAGCAGTGGGCGCTCACTGTGATTATTAATGACCAGCAGTGGGCACTCACTGTCGTTATTAATAACCAGCAGTGGGCACTCACTGTGATTATTAATGACCAGCAGTGGGCACTCACTGTCGTTATTAATAACCAGCAGTGGGCACTCACTGCGATTATTAATGACCAGCAGTGGGCGCTCACTGTGATTATTAATGACCAGCAGTGGGCACTCACTGTCGTTATTAATAACCAGCAGTGGGCACTCACTGCGATTATTAATGACCAGCAGTGGGCAGTCACTGTCATTATTAATGACCAGCAAGGGGCACTCACTGTGATTATTAATAACCAGCAGTGGGCACTCACAGTCATTATTAATAACCAGCAGTGGACACTCACAGTCATTCTTAATGACCAGCAGTGGCCACTCACTGTGATCATTAATAACTAGCACTGAGCCCTCACTGTGATTACTAATAACCAGCAGTGGGCACTCACCGTGATTATTAATATCCAGCAGTGGGCACTCACCGTGATTATTAATATCCAACAGTGGGCCCTCACTGCGCTTATTAATGAACAGCTGTGGGAACTCACTGTGATTATTAAAGACCAGCAGTGGGCATCCAAGTTGATTATTAATGACCAGCAGTGGGCACTCAATGTTATTATTAATAACCTGAAGTGAGCACTCACTGTGATTATTAATAACCAGCAGTGGGCACTTACTGTGAATATTAATGACCAGAGGTGGGCTCTCACTGTGATAATTAATGACCAGCAATAGGCACTCAACGTGATTATTAATATCCAGCGGTTGGCACTCACAGAGATTTTTAATGACCAGCATTGGGGACGAAACATTATTATTAATGACCAGCAGTGGGAACACACCGTCATTATGAATGACCAGCCGTGGGCAATCACTGTGATTATTAATAACCAGCAATGGTTATTCACTGTGATTATTAATAACCAGCAGTGGGCACTCACTGAGATAATTAATGACCAGCATTGGGCACAAACCATCATTATTAATGACCAGCAGTGGGAACACACCGTCATTATTAATGACCAGACGTGGGCACTCACGGTGATTATTAATAACCAGCAGTGGGCACTCACTGTGATTATTAAAAACCAGCAGTGGG